>NC_069504.1:333059376-333174376 GCF_027579735.1 Bombina bombina | reverse complement strand
AATTTCATATACACTTTAGTAAACACATCCAAATTGAAGATGTGTATTTACTGTGTTGCATATAGCCCAGCAAATGTTATTTATTGTGAGGATATAATGTATGCGAGCTTAATATTTATTATAATTATATAAACCGTTCTAAAACTGCCATTTTATCTTTTTTTACTGAGATTGCAAATGATTGACTGTTGGTGAGATAGCCAATTGTATTTGAATTTGTCAAGTGAGTGGTTTGCACATTTTTTTTATTGTTGTGCGTGTAATATAGGCTAGTTCCTGGAGACAGCAACGTAGAATACAATTCATGAGCCATTTGTCACAATTAGGATTCGCATAACCACTATGCTGTGAGTGCAGTGAGGGTACAGGGAGTCTTAAAATGGTACACTGACACTTGAGCACACTTTAAAGAGAAATATTGGCAGTGAGTGGGTTTCATTTATTTCTATAACTGAACAGCTGAATAACAATGTTAAATGGCCAAGTTTAATAAATTCACAATATACCTAAACTGCATGCCTAGTTGATTTGTGCCAATATAATACAGTACTAAACTCAAAGGTCTTTGCTTTGACATTTCCTGCCATGTAAATGAGGTTTTAGGTTTAGCTTGATATAATTAAATACTATAGATCTTTAGGTAAATTGGATGTTAGTCATACTCCATTTCTGCTTTTCATTTGCACAGCATTGAATATTTTTAATAGGTATACAAGTTAAGCAGTTCAGTTGCAAAAATGATTTGTGCAATATTTCTAAAGAGAGAGAGAATTTAGCTAATGGAATTTTTTTTATTTTTTTTCAGAAGAATTAAAATCTTATGCCTCTTGTGAAAAAAAACACCCCTATAACACTACTATTAGTAGCATGACAGCCTAGCTTTGTGACAGAGCAGTGTTTGTCATGTTTCTTGTGTGGGTATTTAGCAGTATGAATAAGCACTACTTGATAGTAGGTACACAGAGCAGGTCTTTATTCAGCTCAGATGTAAGCAACAACACTAACTGAACTAACTGAGAAAACTAACATAAATTAGATGGCTGCTGATCATAGAGTTCCCTTCCAACTCCAGAGTGTCTTTTCTTAAAGTAACAGTATACCACATCTCCCCAACTACTTCCAAATGCCTTCTTAACATTTAACACATCTTAACAACAAAGAAACAATAAAAATGTGCTCTAATAGCTCAAAATACTTTTATACTACAACATAATCTTTTAGTCTCTCTGGAGGGTGTGTATTGCCCTTCCAGCTCGTGATGTTTTGTGTCCAGCTTCTGCAGACTGTATAGGGACAAATTCTCCTTGGTTTGCATCTGAACCTGGCACTTCAGTCTCTGAGTCAGTATTGTGAGTAATTGGCGACTCTTCTCCTTTTTCAGGTACAAGTACCTGTGCCTCTGAGTGATCTTGTTCATATGTGTAATCCATCCGGAGATGACGCCGGTTTCTCCTGTACTGTCTGCCATCAGGTGTTTTAATTACATATGATCTTGGCTCAGGACCAACAGATGATATCTGTGAAGGCTGCCAGCCCGCTGATGTCTCCATACGCACTGCATCCCATTTTTGGAAGGCTTGTAGTGGCTTAGCACCAAGATCATAATATACTTTCTGCCTATGTTGTAGCTCCCTCAATTTTTGGTGTGCATTCTTAGGTATCTGGGGCTTTAATGCATGAGCTGCAACCGGTAACTTGGTTCTCAGTGTCCGACCCATTAAAAGTTGTGCTGGGGAATAGGCCATTCCAGTGATTGGAGTATTGCGCAATTCTAGAAGCGCAATATGAGGATCTACCCCCGATTCCCATGTTTTTTTAGAGCATGAGTTTAATTGTTTTTACAGTTCTTTCTGCCAGTCCATTTGATTGGGGGTAACCAGGACTAGAATGAGTAAACTTAATACCCCATTGTGCAGCAAATGCCTTCATCTCAGCACTGGCAAAGGGTACATGGTCACTGATAACTTCTATTGGGGTGCCATGTCTACTAAATGTTGCTTTCAGCTTTGCAATTACTGTTGTTGCAGTTTTATCAGACAACTTTAGTACTTCAGGATACTTGGAAAAATAGTCTACTATTACAAGAAATGACGATCCCTTCCACTCAAAAATGTCCACTGACAGTTTTTTCCAAGGCAGGTGAGGAATTTTGTGTGAGAGTGATGGTTCCTTTTGATTTGCTGGTAGGTGACTAGTACAAATCTTGCAGGTCTCTACCATCTGTTGTATGTCCTTGGACATGCTGGGCCAGAACATGATCATTCGAGCCCGCAGTATGGTTCTCTGTATACCTTGATGGCACTCATGCAGACTTTCTAGAATCTTTTCACCCAGCAATAGGAGACCATCTTCCATGTGCAGCAAGTGCTTAAATTGCCAAAATGACTGCAGACTTGGAGGGAGTTGCATTTTTCTTTGTGGCCAACCTTCCGACAGAAGTTGTTTAAGTCTGCATCTTCTGCTGTGGAAGTTTGTAAATAAGATAACATCTCAGTCCCAATAGATTCTGATGATGACAGTGTATAGATGACCCTTTCTTCTGATAAACTTTCCTCTTCTTGACCTGGTGGATCCACAGGGGCCCTGGAAAGAGTATCAGAAATAAACATATCACGCCCAGGAGTATAAATGATGTTTAGGTTGTATTGTTGCAGTTGTAAGAGCATTCTTTGGAGTCTTCCTGGTGCTTTGCTCAATGGTTTAGTGAGTATTGATTCAAGAGCATATACAATAGCCAATAGTTCTTTCTCAATCTGGGCATAATTTTGCTCTGTGGTAGTCATTGATCTTGATGCAAATGCTATAGGGCAATTGTCTTGAAGTAAGCAGGCTCCAAGGCCTGATTTAGATGCATCTGCCTGAATCACCACTGCTTTTGCTGGGTCAAAAAATCGTAATACTGGAGCCTCAATCAGTGCCTGCTTTAAAGACTGTACTTCTTTAGTATGCTCTGGACCCCACTGCGAAACAATATCCTTGCAAAGTAACTTCCTCAAAGGAGCAGTAATCTCTGCCTCCCCTGGTATATATTGTGCCAAATACCGGACCATGCCAAAGAATCTTTGCAGCCCTTTTTTATCCTCTGGGTCAGGTATTTTGCTAATTGCTTGGACTTTCTCTACATCAGGTTGAACTCCTGCAGGCGTGATGACATGTCCCATATACCGGAATTCTAATACTTTGAATTGGATTTTATCTGGATTGAACTTAATGTTCTGTTCTAATGCCCTGTTCATCACCTGGCTCAGAATCTGATCATGTTCTTCATCTGATGCAATAATCATATCATCGGCTATGATACGCACACCTGGGATGTCCCCAAAAATCTCCATATTTTTCTGCTGAAATACTTCACTGGCAGACTTTATCCCAAATGGCATCCTGCAAAATCTAAAGCACCCCCATGTGGGGAGTTGAAAGTGCATAGTTCTAAGGACTCTAATTTAACTTGCCAGTAACCATCCTTTTTATCAAGGATGGTGAATATGGTTTTCCCCGCCAGTTGACTCTGTACATCCTCTGCAGTAGGGATATTGAAGTGGTGACGCTTTATAGCCTTGTTAAGATCACGGGGGTCCAAACATACCCTCAGAGTACCATTTTTCTTTTCTGTTACAACAAGACTATTCACCCAATTGGTGGGAGTGTGTACTTTAGCAATAATCTGATCCTTTTTTTAACTGCATTACAGTCTCTTTAAGCTTGCCCAGTATTGCAAATGGGATTTACCTGCAGCCATGTATGACTGGAGCAACACTTGGGTCCAAATAGATGTGGTAAGTTCCTTTAAATTGCCCAATTCCTTGAAATTCATCAGGGTAACATTTTACCCGATCATCTTTTGTATAGAGTTTTCGTGTAGATACTGTGAACTTTGCGAAGTAAATCCAGTTCCTGGCATGCTGCTTTTCCTAATTATGGAAGTGAGGAGCATCACGTAATAAAGAATTCCAGCTCTGCTGTATGTGTGGGGTTGGCTCAGTGAGATGCACCATACCTTCTGGACAGATTTTGGAACCCCCCTAAGCAATTAACATAGTGTTATTATTTCTGATGCAGAACTGTGCAGGGATCTTTTTTAAGAGAGTGTTAGGTAGCACATTTGCCTCAGCACCAGTATCCAATTTAAAGTTAATGGGTGCACCATTGATTTGCACTTCAGAGAACCATGCAGAATGTTTTAGTTTTTGTCTTACATCTTTCAGTATTACTCCTATAAATAAAGTCTCAACTGTTTTTACTCTGTCACACTCCTGGCCCTGTGATTTACTGAATTTTGCAAAATGATCCCTTTGTGACAAGTGTAACAAACACACCGAAATGCTGGGCATCTTTGAGGTGAGTGTACCCCGTCACACCTAGGGCACACATTCCTTTTTTGCTCAGACCTTGCACTAGAGTGAGGTTTGTTCTTGCTGCCTCTAGTAGACTCTGCTTGGCTAGTGAGTGTGGGTTTGTACTGTAAAGCAAGAATAGCCTGGTAGGAACTTGCTGGTGTGTTTGCAGCCATAACCTGAACCTGGGAGTTAGTAGCTTCAGCAGCCTAACATATCTCCACTGCCTTTTGTAGTGTAAGGTCAACCTCTCTGAGCAAACGTTCTTTAAGTCTGTTATCTGTAACACTGAAAACTAATTTGTCCCTTAACATGTCATCAAGTATTGCACCAAACTCACAATCTCTGGCTTTTAGTCTAAGTTCTGTCATATACCTTTCAATGCCCTGCCCCTCATAATATGAATGTGACCAAAACTGATTTTGCTCAAACACAACATTTTTCTTTGGCGTACAATGCTCCCTGAACAAAGTCAGCACTGAGTCTAAGGTTCTTTCAGCAGGCAGGGCTGGTTCCAATGTGTTGGCCTTCCCCACCCAAAACATGCAGGGCTATGGCAATCTGAGTTTTCTGCTCTTTTTTATAAAGTTCAACTGCCTCAGCATAAATTAAAAATCTTTGCTCCCATCTTCTCCAGTTTTCACTTACATTTCCTGTGAATTGCAGAGGGTCTGGTGCTCTGAACATCTCCATGCTGATGCTAGAGAAACTGTGAATAAAGTCCTTGTTACAATCTCTTTACTCACACTTTTTCAGCACTTCTGACACCATGTCATGTTTCTTGTGTGGGTATTTAGCAGTATGAATAAGCACTACTTGATAGTAGGTACACAGAACAGGTCTTTATTCAGCTCAGATGTAAGCAACAACACTAACTGAGAAAACTAACATAAAGAAGATGGCTGCTGATCATAGAGTTCCCTCCCAGCTACAGAGTGTCTTTTCTAAGTAACAGTATACCACAGGATCCCTGTGTTTCTTCCCTGTAACGCTACTATTCGTAGTATGACAGCCTAGCTTTGTGACAGAGCAGTGTTTACTACAGGATCCCTGTGTGTCTTCCCTGTAACACTACTATTAGTAGTATGACAGCCTAGCTTTGTGACAGAGCAGTGTTTACTACAGGATCCCTGTGTGTCTTCCCTGTAACACTACTATTAGTAGTATGACAGCCTAGCTTTGTTAAGAGGGACATTTTCCCCTCATTCCATAAAAAAATGTAGCTACTGGGAAAGTATATCACTACTTTTATTTAGTTCAGGTTACATTTAATAGATTAGGTATTCCCCCCCCCCCCCCCCAAAGCACAAGATTTTATTTATTTATTTTTCTTAAAATAAAATATTGATTTTGACTTTTTATCTCAGGCTGTGACACATACTAAGAGTTCATAGAATTGTATTAATTTCTCCAACATAGGTGTGTCCGGTCCACGGCGTCATCCTTACTTGTGGGGATATTCTCTTCCCCAACAGGAAATGGCAAAGAGCCCAGCAAAGCTGGTCACATGATCCCTCCTAGGCTCCGCCTACCCCAGTCATTCTCTTTGCCGTTGTACAGGCAACATCTCCACGGAGATGGCTTAGAGTTTTTTAGTGTTTAACTGTAGTTTTTCATTATTCAATCAAGAGTTTGTTATTTTCAAATAGTGCTGGTACGTACTATTTACTCAGAAACAGAAAAGAGATGAAGAATTCTGTTTGTATGAGGAAAATGATTTTAGCAACCGTAACTAAAATCCATGGCTGTTCCACACAGGACTGTTGAGAGCAATTAACTTCAGTTGGGGGAACAGTTTGCAGTCCCTTGCTGCTTGAGGTATGACACATTCTAACAAGACGATGTAATGCTGGAAGCTGTCATTTTCCCTATGGGATCCGGTAAGCCATGTTTATTACGATTGTAAATAAGGGCTTCACAAGGGCTTATTTAAACTGTAGACTTTTTCTGGGCTAAATCGATTGATTATTAACACATATTTAGCCTTGAGGAATCATTTTATCTGGGTATTTTGATATAATAATATCGGCAGGCACTGTTTTAGACACCTTATTCTTTAGGGGCTTTCCCAAAGCATAGGCAGAGTCTCATTTTCGCGCCGGTGTTGCGCACTTGTTTTTGAGAGGCATGGCATGCAGTCGCATGTGAGAGGAGCTCTGATACTTATAAAAGACTTCTGAAGGCGTCATTTGGTATCGTATTCCCCTTCGGGTTTGGTTGGGTCTCAGCAAAGCAGATACCAGGGACTGTAAAGGGGTTTAAAGCTTAAAACGGCTCCGGTTCCGTTATTTTAAGGGTTAAAGCTTCCAAAATTGGGGTGCAATATTTTCAAGGCTTTAAGACGCTGTGGTGAAAATTTGGTGAATTTTGAACAATTCCTTCATGTTTTTTCGCAATTGCAGTAATAAAGTGTGTTCAGTTTAAAATTTAAAGTGACAGTAACGGTTTTATTTTAAAACGTTTTTTGTACTTTCTGATCAAGTTTATGCCTGTTTAACATGTCTGAACTACCAGATAGACTGTGTTCTGAATGTGGGGAAGCCAGAATTCCTATTCATTTAAATAAATGTGATTTATGTGATAATGACAATGATGCCCAAGATGATTCCTCAAGTGAGGGGAGTAAGCATGGTACTGCATCATTCCCTCCTTCGTCTACACGAGTCTTGCCCACTCAGGAGGCCCCTAGTACATCTAGCGCGCCAATACTCCTTACTATGCAACAATTAACGGCTGTAATGGATAATTCTGTCAAAAACATTTTAGCCAAAATTAACCCTTGTCAGCGTAAGCGTGGCTGCTCTGTTTTAGTTACTGAAGAGCATGACGACGCTGATATTAATATCTCTGAAGGGCCCCTAACCCAATCTGAGGGGGCCAGGGAGGTTTTGTCTGAGGGAGAAATTACTGATTTAGGGAACATTTCTCAGCAGGCTGAATCTGATGTGATTACATTTAAATTTAAATTGGAACATCTCCGCATTTTGCTTAAGGAGGTATTATCCACTCTGGATGATTGTGAAAATTTAGTCATCCCAGAGAAACTATGTAAAATGGACAAGTTCCTAGAGGTGCCGGGGCTCCCAGAAGCTTTTCCTATACCCAAGCGGGTGGCGGACATTGTTAATAAAGAATGGGAAAGGCCCGGTATTCCTTTCGTCCCTCCCCCCATATTTAAAAAATTGTTTCCTATGGTCGACCCCAGAAAGGACTTATGGCAGTCAGTCCCCAAGGTCGAGGGAGCGGTTTCTACTTTAAACAAACGCACCACTATTCCCATAGAGGATAGTTGTGCTTTCAAAGATCCTATGGATAAAAAATTAGAAGGTTTGCTTAAAAAGATGTTTGTTCAGCAGGGTTACCTTCTACAACCCATTTCATGCATTGTCCCTGTCACTACTGCCGCATATTTCTGGTTTGATGAACTGCTTAAGGTGCTCGATAGTGACTCTCCTCCTTATGAGGAGATTATGGACAGAATCAATGCTCTCAAATTGGCTAATTCTTTCACTCTAGACGCCTCTTTGCAATTGGCTAAGTTAGCGGCTAAGAACTCTGGGTTTGCTATTGTGGCGCGCAGAGCGCTTTGGTTGAAATCTTGGTCGGCTGATGCGTCTTCCAAGAACAAGCTACTAAACATTCCTTTCAAGGGGAAAACGCTGTTTGGTCCTGACTTGAAAGAGATTATCTCTGATATCACTGGGGGTAAGGGCCACGCCCTTCCTCAGGATCGGCCCTTCAAGGCAAAGAATAGACCTAATTTTCGTCCCTTTCGTAAAAACGGACCAGCCCAAGGTGCTACGTCCTCTAAGCAAGAGGGTAATACTTCTCAGGCCAAGCCAGCTTGGAGACCAATGCAAGGCTGGAACAAGGGAAAGCAGGCCAAGAAACCTGCCACTGCTACCAAGACAGCATGAAATATTGGCCCCCGATCCGGGACCGGATCTGGTGGGGGGCAGACTCTCTCTCTTCGCTCAGGCTTGGGCAAGAGATGTTCTGGATCCTTGGGCGCTAGAAATAGTCTCCCAGGGTTATCTTCTGGAATTCAAGGGACTTCCCCCAAGGGGGAGGTTCCACAGGTCGCAGTTGTCTTCAGACCACATAAAAAGACAGGCGTTCTTACATTGTGTAGAAGACCTGTTAAAAATGGGAGTGATTCATCCTGTTCCATTAAGAGAACAAGGGATGGGGTTCTACTCCAATCTGTTCATAGTTCCCAAAAAAGAGGGAACGTTCAGACCAATCCTAGATCTCAAGATCTTAAACAAATTTCTCAAGGTCCCATCGTTCAAGATGGAAACCATTCGAACTATCCTTCCTTCCATCCAGGAAGGTCAATTCATGACCACGGTGGATTTAAAGGATGCGTATCTACATATTCCTATCCACAAGGAACATCATCGGTTCCTAAGGTTTGCATTCCTGGACAAACATTACCAGTTCGTGGCGCTTCCTTTCGGATTAGCCACTGCTCCAAGGATTTTCACAAAGGTACTAGGGTCCCTTCTAGCGGTGCTAAGACCAAGGGGCATTGCAGTAGTACCTTACCTGGACGACATTCTGATTCAAGCGTCGTCCCTTCCTCAAGCAAAGGCTCACACGGACATTGTCCTGGCCTTTCTCAGATCTCACGGCTGGAAAGTGAACGTGGAAAAGAGTTCTCTATCCCCGTCAACAAGGGTTCCCTTCTTGGGAACAATTATAGACTCCTTAGAAATGAGGATCTTTCTAACAGAGGCCAGAAAAACAAAGCTTCTGGACTCTTGTCGGATACTTCATTCCGTTCCTCTTCCTTCCATAGCTCAGTGCATGGAAGTGATCGGGTTGATGGTGGCGGCGATGGACATAGTTCCTTTTGCGCGCATTCATCTAAGACCATTACAACTGTGCATGCTCAGTCAGTGGAATGGGG
This sequence comes from Bombina bombina, assembly GCF_027579735.1. Lineage (NCBI taxonomy): Eukaryota > Metazoa > Chordata > Amphibia > Anura > Bombinatoridae > Bombina > Bombina bombina. The sequence goes on along the minus strand of NC_069504.1, from coordinate 333,165,130 downwards.
ACTATACAGACTTGTCTCCGAAGATACAAGTAAATCAGAGAACCAGAGACTCACTCCGTTGGTGGCTGTCCCTGGACAATCTGTCTCAAGGGATGATGTTCCACAGACCAGAGTGGGTCATTGTCACGACCGACGCCAGTCTGATAGGCTGGGGCGCGGTCTGGGGATCCCTGAAAGCTCAGGGTCTTTGGTCTCGGGAAGAATCTCTTCTACCGATAAATATTCTGGAACTGAGAGCGATATTCAATGCTCTCCAGGCCTGGCCCCAGCTTGCGAGGACCAGGTTCATACGGTTTCAATCAGACAACATGACGACTGTTGCGTACATCAACCATCAGGGGGGAACAAGGAGTTCCCTAGCGATGGAAGAAGTAACCAAAATTATTCTTTGGGCGGAGTCTCACTCCTGCCACCTGTCTGCTATCCACATCCCAGGAGTGGAAAATTGGGAAGCGGATTTTCTGAGTCGGCAGACATTGCATCCGGGGGAGTGGGAACTCCATCCGGAAATCTTTGCCCAAGTCACTCACCTGTGGGGCATTCCAGACATGGATCTGATGGCCTCTCGTCAGAACTTCAAAGTTCCTTGCTACGGGGCCAGATCCAGGGATCCCAAGGCGGCTCTAGTGGATGCACTAGTAGCACCTTGGACCTTCAAACTAGCTTATGTGTTCCCGCCATTTCCTCTCATCCCCAGGCTGATAGCCAGGATCAAGCAGGAGAGGGCGTCGGTGATCTTGATAGCTCCTGCGTGGCCACGCAGGACTTGGTATGCAGATCTGGTGAATATGTCATCGGCTCCACCTTGGAAGCTACCTTTGAGACGAGACCTTCTTGTTCAGGGTCCGTTCGAACATCCGAATCTGGTTTCACTCCAGCTGACTGCTTGGAGATTGAACGCTTGATTTTATCGAAGCGAGGATTCTCAGATTCTGTTATCGATACTCTTGTTCAGGCCAGAAAGCCTGTGACTAGAAAGATTTACCATAAAATTTGGAAAAAATATATCTGTTGGTGTGAATCTAAAGGATTCCCTTGGGACAAGGTTAAGATTCCTAGGATTCTATCCTTCCTTCAAGAAGGATTGGAAAAAGGATTATCTGCAAGTTCCCTGAAGGGACAGATTTCTGCCTTGTCGGTATTACTTCACAAAAAGCTGGCAGCTGTGCCAGATGTTCAAGCCTTTGTTCAGGCTCTGGTTAGAATCAAGCCTGTTTACAAACCTTTGACTCCTCCTTGGAGTCTCAATTTAGTTCTTTCAGTTCTTCAGGGGGTTCCGTTTGAACCCTTACATTCCGTTGATATTAAGTTATTATCTTGGAAAGTTTTGTTTTTAGTTGCGATTTCTTCTGCTAGAAGAGTCTCAGAATTATCTGCTCTGCAGTGTTCTCCTCCTTATCTGGTGTTCCATGCAGATAAGGTGGTTTTACGTACTAAACCTGGTTTTCTTCCAAAAGTTGTTTCTAACAAAAACATTAACCAGGAGATTATCGTACCTTCTCTGTGTCCAAAACCAGTTTCAAAGAAGGAACGTTTGTTGCACAATTTGGATGTTGTTCGCGCTCTAAAATTCTATTTAGATGCTACAAAGGATTTTAGACAAACATCTTCCTTGTTTGTTGTTTATTCAGGTAAAAGGAGAGGTCAAAAAGCAACTTCTACCTCTCTCTCTTTTTGGATTAAAAGCATCATCAGATTGGCTTACGAGACTGCCGGACGGCAGCCTCCCGAAAGAATCACAGCTCATTCCACTAGGGCTGTGGCTTCCACATGGGCCTTCAAGAACGAGGCTTCTGTTGATCAGATATGTAGGGCAGCGACTTGGTCTTCACTGCACACTTTTACCAAATTTTACAAGTTTGATACTTTTGCTTCTTCTGAGGCTATTTTTGGGAGAAAGGTTTTGCAAGCCGTGGTGCCTTCCATTTAGGTGACCTGATTTGCTCCCTCCCTTCATCCGTGTCCTAAAGCTTTGGTATTGGTTCCCACAAGTAAGGATGACGCCGTGGACCGGACACACCTATGTTGGAGAAAACAGAATTTATGTTTACCTGATAAATTTCTTTCTCCAACGGTGTGTCCGGTCCACGGCCCGCCCTGGTTTTTTTAATCAGGTCTGATATTTTATTTTCTTTAACTACAGTCACCACGGTACCATATGGTTTCTCCTATGCAAATATTCCTCCTTAACGTCGGTCGAATGACTGGGGTAGGCGGAGCCTAGGAGGGATCATGTGACCAGCTTTGCTGGGCTCTTTGCCATTTCCTGTTGGGGAAGAGAATATCCCCACAAGTAAGGATGACGCCGTGGACCGGACACACCGTTGGAGAAAGAAATTTATCAGGTAAACATAAATTCTGTTTTTTATGCTGCATACATCCATATGCAAACACAATCTCTTGCCCCTAAAAGAAAGTGTATCTGGCTCCTTAATATTCTTGCTGGCTCTTAAAACTGAAATCAATTTGTCAACTCTTTTTACAGGCAAACTTGGTATTTGGAGAAAAGGAACACTTCTTTAGTCTTTTGTTGCCCAGAGAGCGCTGTGCACCAGTATATTGCAACTATCTTCGAACTCAAAATGTAATATTTATTCTCATACCTCTCAGTCTACATTATTTTGACTCTGCACTGCCCATTTGTAATTGGAGCATTCTGCAGTATTAATTTATATGTGTGTTTTTTCCAGTCTTGATCAGATACGTCCTTATCTAGCGTAGAAAGATTTCTTTATGCTAATTATTTTCTGGATGTTTGCCTTAATGCAGTGTGACTTAGTTATGTAATTGCCCATCTTTATTTCTTAATTAAGAGAAATATAACTTGTCACAGTAGATCTCTTACCAAGACACAATCTGTGCATATATTGTTTATTAGATCACGTTACTTGTAATAAAAATACAAAATAAATACCTATTATTATTATTATTATTATTATTATTATTATTATTATTGTAAAATTGTATGCTGATTAGGTTTGCAATTATCTTTTATAGTCATTTTATTCACTTTAAGACAAAGAGGGAATTTCCCTGTATTATAGGAAAATGTTCTCCCCAGGATCTTTTTAATGGGTACACCATCTGGCTGGTTTTACTGACCACCCAACTAAACTTTAAGCCAATATTAAGATAATATAAGCTTATTGCACAGGTTATCATTTATGTTAAACTGTGCAATTAGCTGTGTGCCTTGGATAGCAGAACATTTTATAGCTTTACAAATTATTTTATATGGCGAACACTGTAGGACATATTCTATTTAAAGGGACAGTCAAATCAAAATTACATTTCTTCTGTTATGTGTGATCAGTCCACGGGTCATCATTACTTCTGGGAATATAACTCCTCCCCAACAGGAAATGCAAGAGGATTCACCCAGCAGAGCTGCATATAGCTCCTCCCCTCTACGTCACTCCCAGTCATTCTCTTGCACCCAACGACTAGATAGGATGTGTGAGAGGACTATGGTGATTATACTTAGTTTTTATAACTTCAATCAAAAGTTTGTTATTTTACAATAGCACCGGAGCGTGTTATTGCCTCTCTGGCAGAGTTTGAAGAAGAATCTACCAGAGTTTTTACTATGATTTTAACCGGAGTAGTTAAGATCATATTGCTGTTTCTCGGCCATCTGAAGGAGGTAAAAGCTTCAGATCAGGGGACAGCGGGCAGATGAATCTGCATTGAGGTATGTAGCAGTTTTTATTTTCTGAATGGAATTGATGAGAAAATCCTGCCATACCGTTATAATGACATGTATGTATACTCTACACTTCAGTATTCTGGGGATGGTACTTCACTGGAATTACTCTGTAAAAAGTACATTAAACCTTTTAATAGGTATTTATTATGTTAAACGTTTTTGCTGGAATGTAGAATCGTTTGCATTTTCTGAGGTACTGAGTGAATAAATGTTTGGGCATTATTTTTCCACTTGGCAGTTGCTTGTTTTAATTGTGACAGTTTCGTTTCTCTCTCACTGCTGTGTGTGAGGGGGAGGGGCCGTTTTTGGCGCTCTTTGCTACGCATCAAAAATTTCCAGTCAGTTACTCTTGTATTTCCTGCATGATCCGGTTCATCTCTAACAGAACTCAGGGGTCTTCAAACTTCTTTGAAGGGAGGTAGATTCTCTCAGCAGAGCTGTGAGACTTATATATTGACTGTGATTAAAAACGTTGCTCTCTTATTTTTACGTTTCAAATTTAATTATTGTTACTTTACTAATGGGAACAAACCTTTGCTAAAAGTTGTGTTGTTTTCAAGGATTGATGCTATAACAGTTTTTCAGTTCATTATTTCAACTGTCATTTAATCGTTTAGTGCTTCTTTGAGGCACAGTACGTTTTTATTAAATAAGATTGTAACCAAGTTGCAAGTTTATTTGCTAGTGTGTTAAACATGTCTGATTCAGAGGAAGATACCTGTGTCATTTGTTCCAATGCCAAGGTGGAGCCCAATAGAAATTTATGTACTAACTGTATTGATGCTACTTTAAATAAAAGCCAATCTGTACAAATTGAACAAATTTCACCAAACAGCGAGGGGAGAGTTATGCCGACTAACTCGCCTCACGTGTCAGTACCTGCATCTCCCGCCCGGGAGGTGCGTGATATTGTGACGCCTAGTACATCTGGGCGGCCATTACAGATAACATTACAAGATATGGCTACTGTTATGACTGAAGTTTTGGCTAAATTACCAGAACTAAGGGGCAAGCGTGATCACTCTGGGGTGAGAACAGAGTGCGCTGATAATACTAGAGCCATGTCTGATACTGCGTCACAGCTTGCAGAGCATGAGGACGGAGAGCTTCATTCTGTGGGTGACGGTTCTGATCCAAACAGATTGGATTCAGATATTTCAAATTTTAAATTTAAATTGGAGAACCTCCGTGTATTACTAGGGGAGGTTTTAGCGGCTCTTAATGATTGTAACACTGTTGCAATACCAGAGAAATTGTGTAGGTTGGATAAATACTTTGCGGTACCGGCGAGTACTGACGTTTTTCCTATACCTAAGAGACTAACTGAAATTGTTACTAAGGAGTGGGATAGACCCGGTGTGCCGTTCTCACCCCCTCCAATATTTAGAAAGATGTTTCCAATAGTCGCCACCACACGGGACTTATGGCAAACGGTCCCTAAGGTGGAGGGAGCAGTTTCTACTTTAGCTAAGCGTACCACTATCCCGGTGGAGGATAGCTGTGCTTTTTCAGATCCAATGGATAAAAAATTAGAGGGTTACCTTAAGAAAATGTTTGTTCAACAAGGTTTTATATTGCAACCCCTTGCATGCATCGCGCCGATTACGGCTGCGGCAGCATTTTGGATGGAGTCTCTGGAAGAGAACCTTAGTTCAGCTACGCTGGACGACATTACGGACAGGCTTAGAGTCCTTAAACTAGCTAATTCATTCATTTCGGAGGCCGTAGTACATTTAACCAAACTTACGGCTAAGAACTCAGGATTCGCCATTCAGGCACGTAGGGCGCTGTGGCTAAAATCCTGGTCAGCTGATGTAACTTCTAAGTCCAAATTACTTAATATACCTTTCAAAGGGCAAACTTTATTTGGGCCCGGTTTGAAAGAAATTATCGCTGACATTACAGGAGGTAAGGGCCACGCCCTGCCCCAAGACAAAGCCAAAGCTAAGGCTAGACAGTCTAATTTTCGTCCCTTTCGGAATTTCAAAGCAGGAGCAGCACCAACTTCCACTGCACCAAAACAGGAAGGAGCCGTTGCTCGTTACAGACAAGGCTGGAAACCTAACCAGTCCTGGAACAAGGGCAAGCAGGCCAGGAAACCTGCTGCTGCCCCTAAGACAGCATGAATCGAGGACCCCCGATCCGGGACCGGATCTAGTGGGGGGCAGACTCTCTCTCTTCGCCCAGGCTTGGGCAAGAGATGTTCAGGATCCCTGGGCGCTAGAGATCATATCTCAGGGATACCTTCTAGACTTCAAATTCTCTCCCCCAAGAGGGAGATTTCATCTGTCAAGGTTGTCAACAAACCAGATAAAGAAAGAAGCGTTTCTACGCTGTGTACAAGATCTGTTATTAATGGGAGTGATCCATCCGGTTCCGCGGTCGGAACAGGGACAAGGGTTTTACTCAAACCTGTTTGTGGTTCCCAAAAAAGAGGGAACTTTCAGGCCAATCTTGGATTTAAAGATCCTAAACAAATTCCTAAGAGTTCCATCGTTCAAAATGGAAACTATTCGGACAATCTTACCCATGATCCAAAAGGGTCAGTACATGACCACAGTGGATTTAAAGGATGCTTACCTTCACATACCGATTCACAAAGATCATTACCGGTATCTAAGGTTTGCCTTCTTAGACAGGCATTACCAGTTTGTAGCTCTTCCATTCGGATTGGCTACGGCTCCAAGAATCTTCACAAAGGTTCTGGGTGCCCTTCTGGCGGTACTAAGACCGCGAGGAATTTCGGTAGCTCCGTACCTAGACGACATTCTGATACAAGCTTCAAGCTTTCAAACTGCCAAGTCTCATACAGAGTTAGTTCTGGCATTTCTAAGGTCGCATGGATGGAAAGTGAACGAAAAGAAGAGTTCTCTCTTTCCTCTCACAAGAGTTCCATTCTTGGGGACTCTTATAGATTCTGTAGAAATGAAGATTTATCTGACAGAAGACAGATTAACAAAGCTTCTAAATGCATGCCGTGTCCTTCATTCCATTCAACTCCCGTCAGTAGCTCAATGCATGGAGGTGATCGGCTTAATGGTAGCAGCAATGGACATAGTACCCTTTGCACGTCTACATCTCAGACCGCTGCAATTGTGCATGCTGAGTCAGTGGAATGGGGATTACTCAGACTTGTCCCCTACTCTGAATCTGGATCAAGAGACCAGAAACTCTCTTCTATGGTGGCTTTCTCGGCCACATCTGTCCAGGGGGATGCCATTCAGCAGGCCGGACTGGACAATTGTAACAACAGATGCCAGCCTACTAGGTTGGGGCGCTGTCTGGAATTCTCTGAAGGCTCAGGGACAATGGAATCAGGAGGAAAGTCTCCTACCAATAAACATTCTGGAATTGAGAGCAGTTCTCAATGTCCTTCTGGCTTGGCCCCAGTTAAAAACTCGGGGGTTCATCAGGTTTCAGTCGGACAACATCACGACTGTAGCTTACATCAACCATCAAGGAGGGACAAGAAGCTCCCTAGCAATGATGGAAGTATCAAAGATAATTCGCTGGGCAGAGTCTCACTCTTGCCACCTGTCAGCAATCCACATCCCGGGAGTGGAGAACTGGGAGGCGGATTTCTTGAGTCGCCAGACTTTTCATCCGGGGGAGTGGGAACTTCATCCGGAGGTCTTTGCCCAAATACTTCGACGTTGGGGCAAACCAGAGATAGATCTCATGGCGTCTCGCCAGAACGCCAAACTTCCTCGCTACGGGTCCAGATCCAGGGATCCGGGAGCGGTTCTGATAGATGCTTTGACAGCACCTTGGAACTTCGGGATGGCTTATGTGTTTCCACCCTTCCCGCTGCTTCCTCGATTGATTGCCAAAATCAAACAGGAGAGAGCATCAGTGATTCTAATAGCGCCTGCATGGCCACGCAGGACTTGGTATGCAGATCTAGTGGACATGTCATCCTGTCCGCCTTGGTCTCTACCTCTAAGACAGGACCTTCTGATACAGGGTCCATTCAAACATCAAAATCTAACTTCTCTGAAGCTGACTGCTTGGAAATTGAACGCTTGATTTTATCAAAACGTGGTTTTTCTGAGTCGGTTATTGATACCCTGATACAGGCTAGGAAGCCTGTTACCAGAAGGATTTACCATAAGATATGGCGCAAATACCTATACTGGTGCGAATCCAAAGGTTACTCCTGGAGTAAGGTTAGGATTCCTAGGATATTGTCCTTTCTACAAGAAGGTTTAGAAAAGGGTTTATCGGCTAGTTCATTAAAGGGACAGATCTCAGCTCTGTCCATCTTGTTGCACAGGCGTCTGTCAGAAAATCCAGACGTCCAGGCTTTTTGTCAGGCTTTAGCTAGAATCAAGCCTGTGTTTAAAACTGTTGCTCCGCCGTGGAGTTTAAACCTTGTTCTTAACGTTCTACAAGGAGTTCCGTTTGAACCCCTTCATTCCATTGATATAAAGTTGTTATCTTGGAAAGTGTTATTTTTAATGGCTATTTCTTCGGCTCGGAGAGTCTCTGAGTTATCAGCCTTACATTGTGATTCTCCTTATTTGATTTTTCATTCAGATAAGGTAGTTCTGCGTACTAAACCTGGGTTCTTACCTAAGGTAGTCACTAACAGGAACATCAATCAAGAGATCGTGGTGCCTTCCCTGTGCCCGAATCCTTCTTCAAAGAAGGAACGTCTTCTACACAATCTGGATGTAGTTCGTGCCCTCAAGTTCTACTTGCAGGCAACTAAGGATTTTCGACAAACGTCTTCCCTGTTTGTCGTGTACTCTGGTCAGAGGAGAGGTCATAAGGCTTCGGCTACCTCTCTCTCCTTCTGGCTTCGTAGCATAATTCGTTTAGCCTATGAGACTGCTGGACAGCAGCCTCCTGAAAGAATTACAGCTCACTCTACTAGAGCTGTGGCTTCCACTTGGGCCTTTAAGAATGAGGCCTCTGTTGAACAGATTTGCAAGGCTGCAACTTGGTCTTCGCTTCATACTTTTTCCAAATTTTACAAATTTGACACTTTTGCTTCTTCGGAGGCTATTTTTGGGAGAAAGGTTCTTCAGGCAGTGGTTCCTTCTGTATAATGAGCCTGCCTATCCCTCCCGTCATCCGTGTACTTTTGCTTTGGTATTGGTATCCCAGAAGTAATGATGACCCGTGGACTGATCACACATAACAGAAGAAAACATAATTTATGCTTACCTGATAAATTCCTTTCTTCTGTTGTGTGATCAGTCCACGGCCCGCCCTGTTTTTTAAGGCAGGTAAATATTTTTTAAATTATACTCCAGTCACCACTTCACCCTTGGTTTCTCCTTTCTCGTTGATTCTTGGTCGAATGACTGGGAGTGACGTAGAGGGGAGGAGCTATATGCAGCTCTGCTGGGTGAATCCTCTTGCATTTCCTGTTGGGGAGGAGTTATATTCCCAGAAGTAATGATGACCCGTGGACTGATCACACAACAGAAGAAAGGAATTTATCAGGTAAGCATAAATTATGTTTTTTATGATTCAGATAGGGCATTTCATTTTAAACTTTCCAATTTACTTTTATCATCAAATTTGCTTTGTTCTTTTGGTATTCTTTGTTTAAAGCTAAACCTAGGTAGGCACATAAACTGAGTTCTAAGCCATTGAAGGCCACGTCTTATCTCAGTGGATTTTGAAAGTTTTTCACGGTTAGACGGTGCTAGTTCATGTGTATCATATAGATAACATTGTGCTCACTCCTGTGGAGTAAAAACTAAATTTATATAACCGTGTTGGTTATGCAAAACTGGGGAATGGGTAATAAAGGGATTATCTATCTTTTTAAACAATTTTCAAGTTTATAACAATTTTAAAGCCATAGTCAAAATATTTCTTCTTGAAATATTGTTGCTTGTTATTCCATTGCAAGATGGAAGATGAACAAAAAAATACTTTTGGGTTCTAACTTTTTGGATTATTCTTCATAAAAGTATGTACTGTATGTGTATATTTTTGTCTGGCTCCTTAAAAACTGACAATCTAATAGATGTAAATGTTAAAGAACAACACAATAGTGTTTGCCTATTAATTCTTCTGAATGTTTCTTGGGCTCCTAAATATAAAATAAATCTGAAATCCACTATATGAGATTATTATTTATCATGTTCAGCCCTCGCATGTCATTGTCAGTTAATCATTTTTATTGGCTTTTGGCTTTTCACAATGCCTGTGCTCTTGATTAAAAAAAATGTATATTTATTTTAAAAAGCTCCTTTCATAACCATAAGGAGTTTCCTAACAAATGTGTAGCTGTAAATTCGTCAAACTGTGTAGTAATTGATCCCTTTTTGTGAATGTACTCGCGTGTTCTTAATGTTTGCGTTGTGATGCTGGAAATATCTGTGTTGAAAGTATTAACAGAAACGAGGGGTGAGAGAGAACCACCTGATAAACCATTCACTAACATTAGTCGCTTCCTTACATGTCTGCAAGTTTAAAGGGAAAATAAATACTTTGAGACTGTAATATAAAATCTTTTATAATAAGGAGCAAAAAAATTAATTTGCAATATGCGTTTTGTTATTTATGTTGTCCCCTTTTCCTGGGACTTCCTTATTTCTATAAGAATTGTAAGTGCAACATCCAGACTTGACAGCGTTGTATCCCATATAGCCATTGTTTGCACATGGTAGAAGCTCTTTTATAGCTGTGCCTAACTGGTCTCAGCAAATGACATTACAGAAGGAAACCCTGCTTGCAACATCGTGACACCAATTACTTTTGGGTTACTAAAAGTTTACACTAATATGTTTTATGTTTAAACAACTGACATAATATAAAACATACAACTGCATGTTATTTTAAGGGTTATTTTTCTTTGCATACATCATTATTTGTATAATTTATTTAGAGTTTTAATGTCCCTTTAAGTGAAAATTGCAACATAAGCATGCTTTAAGGGGCACATATAACCTCCTATAAAAATGCTGTCAATTGTACGCCATTGGCTTAGTAATTAGTTCTTGTATATTGCATATACAGGTACAAATGCGGAGTTCCAACATCTAAACTTATTCTGAAATCCAAACGTTTTAATTATTTAGTTTAAAAATTATAAAAAATTACTATTTTTAACTGCCTTTCACAATCTTCTCTGCCTGTGTTTTTTGTTTTCTCTAAAATGCAAATAATAGTCTATATTTATTTAAAACAACAAATATGACCTTTTCTGATTACAATACTGTATATTATACTATGTATACAAAAGTATTAATAAAATTACCTATAAGCTGTATTATGACATGTAAATATTGCCTAAATTACATAAGATATTCTTGTTTACAGTTGGTTCCATCCCCTCTCCAAACTGTCAGATTTTAAAGATCCAAACTATTCTGAAATCCACACCTTTTCCATTCACACACAGTTTGAACAAAGGGTTTTTGTACCTGTAATTATAAACATCTTTTGCTGCTACATGGTATTGTACCTTTTAACCCCTTAAGGACACGGCCATTTTTCAATTTCTTTCCCTGAAGGACCAGGGCTATTTTTAAATTTCTGCGGTGTTTGTGTTTAGCTGCAATTTTCCTCTTACTCATTTACTGTACCCACACATATTATATACCGTTTTTCTCGCCATTAAATGGACTTTCTAAAGATACCATTATTTTCATCATATCTTATCATTTACTTTAAAAAAATGATAAAATATTAGGAAAAAATGGAAAAAAACACACTTTTTCTAACTTTGACCCCCACAATCTGTTACACATCTACAACCACCAAAAAACACCCATGCTAAATAGTTTCTAAATTTTGTCCTGAGTTTAGAAATACCCAATGTTTACATGTTCTTTGTTTTTTTTTGCAAGTTATAGGGCCATAAATACAAGTAGCACTTTGCTATTTCCAAACCATTTTTTTTCAAAATTAGCGCTAGTTACATTGGGACACTGATATCTGTCAGGAATCCCTGATTAACCCTTGACATGTATATATTTTTTTTTAGAAGACATCCCAAAGTATTGATCTAGGTCCATTTTGGTATATTTCATGCCACCATTTCACCACCAAATGCAATCAAATAAAAAAAATTGTTCACTTTTTCCCAAATATTTTCACAAACTTTAGGTTTCTCACTGAAATTATTTACAAACAACTTGTGCAATTATGGCATAAATGGTTGTAAATGCTTCTCTGGGATCCCCTTTGTTCAAAAATAGCAGAAATATATGACTTTGGCGTTGCTTTTTGGTAATTAGAAGGCCGCTAAATGCCACTGCGCATCACACGTGTATTATGTCCAGCAGTGAAGGGGTTAATTAGGTCATTTGTAGGGAGCTTGCAGGGTTAATTTTAGCTTTAGCGTAGAGATCAGCCTCCCACCTGACACATCACACCCCAGGATCCCTCCCAAATAGCTCTCTTCCCTCCCCATCCCACAATTGTCCCCGCCATCTTAAGTACTGGCAGAAAGTCTACCAGTACTAAAATAAAAGGTATATTTAAAATTTAAAAAAAAATTGTAAAGCATATTTACATATGCAGCTGTGTAGGATCCCCCCTTAGCCCCCAACCTCCCTGATCCCCCCCCCAAACAGCTCTCTAACCCTCCACCTCTACCTTACTGGGAGCCATCTTGGGTACTGGCAGCTGTCTGCCAGTACCCTGTTTGCAAATACAAATGTTTTTTTTTTAGGTTTTTTTAAAAAAAAAAAATCAATTTTTTCTGTAGTGTAGCTTCCCCCCCCACTGCCAAATCCCCCACCCGCTCCCAGATCCCTTAGATTTATTTTTGTTGGGGATTGTATCCCCCCTTACTGCCAGTCTTATATAATTATTTTGCTGTAGTGTAGCGGTTCCCACCCGCTCCCTCCCCGTGCACGCGCCCACCCACCGGCCCCCGTGCACGCGCGCGCTCCCGTGCGCGCGCCCAACAACACCACCCCCGATCCCGCCCCCCTCTCTCTTCAATTTGTCACCGATGGCCGCCCACCCGCCTCCCACAGTCAGCTCCCACCCACCAACGATTGCGGCCATCGATGCCGGTGCAGAGAGGGCCACAGAGTGGCTCTCTCTGCATCGGATGGGGGACAAATGTTATTGCAGGATGCCTCGATATCGAGGCATCACTGCAATAACCGTAAAGCGGCTGGAAGCGATCAGGATCGCTTCCAGACGCTTTAATCCCCAAAGTCGTACAGGGTACGTCGCTGGTCTTTAAAGACCAGGTTGTGTGCGACGTACCCTGTACGACTCGTGTCGTTAAGGGGTTAAGAAGACCTGTGCATTATTTCTCCGACCCTATATCTCCATATACATATATATATACATGTGTTTCAAAAACGGTGAGTGCTCTCTATGGACTGTTTTCTATATTTTGCTTTGGGATGCACCCCGGCTTGAAATTCTACAGAACAATGAGTGCTGGCTTATTGCATAATTTTTATATATATATATATATATATATATATATATATATATATATATATATATATATATATATATATATATATATAATATTAATGATTGGTATATTATAGAAAGGAATTGTTAATTATGTTCACACCTACAAGTTTTTTTTGTTCAATGTGAGGAATATTCTTTCTCCAACATTGGTGTGTCCGGTCCACGGCGTCATCCTTACTTGTGGGAATATCTCTTCCCCAACAGGAAATGGCAAAGAGTCCCAGCAAAGCTGTCCATATAGTCCCTCCTAGGCTCCGCCCACCCCAGTCATTCTCTTTGCCGTTGCACAGGCAACATCTCCACGGAGATGGTTAAGAGTATGTGGTGTTTTAGTTGTAGTTTTTTATTCTACTATCAAGAGTTTGTTATTTTAAAATAGTGCTGGTATGTACTATTTACTCTGAAACAGAAAAAGATGAAGAGTTCTGTTTGTGAGAGGAAGATGATTTTAGCAGACAGTAACTAAAATCGTGTGCTGTTTCCACATAGGACTGTTGAGATGAAGTAACTTCAGTTGGGGGAAACAGTTAGCAGACTTTTTCTGCTTAAGGTATGACTAGCCATATTTCTAACAAGACTGTGTAATGCTGGAAGGCTGTCATTTCCCCTCATGGGGACCGGTAAGCCATTTTCTTAGTCTCAAACAGAATAAAGGGCTTAATATGGGCTATAAAACTGGTAGACACTTTTATGGGCAAAATCGATTGCTTTATTGGGCATTTTATACATGTTTATGCTTGTAATTCACACTTATAAGCTTGGGGAACGTTTTTTTTTTAACGTCAGGCACTGTGTTAGACACCTTTCCAGTCAGGAAGGGCCTTCCCAGTTGTAGGCTGAGCCTCATTTTCGCGCCATTACTGCGCAGTTACTTTTGAGAGCAAGACATGCAGATGCATGTGTGAGGATCCTAAAGTAGTTGGAAAAGTTCCTAGAAGGCTTCATTTGGTATCGTATTCCCCCCTGGGTTTGGTAAAGTCGCAGCAAAGGCTGTAGCTGGGACTGTAGAGGGGTTAAAACTGTAACCGGCTCCGGTTTCTTTATTTTAAGGGTTAAAGCTTTGAAAATTGGTGTGCAATACTTTGAATGCTTTAAAATTTGGTAATTTTTGAACAATTCCTTCATACTTTTTCACATATTCAGTAATAAAGTGTGCACTGTTTAAAATTTAAAGAGACAGTAACGTTTTTGTTTTAAAACGGTTTTTGTACTTTATTGACAAGTTTAAGCCTGTTTAACATGTCTGCACCTTCAGATAAGCTATGTTCTATATGTATGAAAGTCAATGTGTCTCCCCCTTCAAAATTGTGTGATAATTGTGCCATAGCGTCCAAACAAAGTAAGGACAGTACTGCCACAGATAATAAAGTTGCCCAAGATGATTCATCAGATGAAGGGAGTAGACATAGTTCTACATCATCTCCTTCTGTGTCTATACCAGTTTTGCCCACGCAGGAGGCCCCTAGTACTTCTAGCGCGCCAATGCTTATTTCTATGCAACAATTGACGGCTGTAATGGATAACTCCATAGCAAATATTTTATCCAAAATGCCTGCATATCAGAGAAAGCGCGATTGCTCTGTTTTAAACACTGAAGAGCAGGAGGGTGCTGATGATAATTGCTCTGTCATACCCTCACACCAATCTGAAGGGGCCATGAGGGAGGTTTTGTCAGATGGGCAAATTTCAGATTCAGGTAGAATTTCTCAACAGGCTGAACCTGATGTTGTGACATTTAAATTTAAATTAGAGCATCTCCGCGCACTGCTTAAGGAGGTGTTATCTACTTTGGATGATTGTGACAACCTGGTCATTCCAGAAAAATTATGCAAGATGGACAAGTTCCTAGAGGTTCCGGTGCACCCCGACGCTTTTCCTATACCCAAGCGGGTGGCGGACATAGTGAATAAGGAGTGGGAGAAGCCCGGCATACCTTTTGTCCCCCCTCCTATATTTAAGAAATTATTTCCTATGGTCGACCCCAGAAAGGACTTATGGCAGACAGTCCCTAAGGTCGAGGGGGCAGTTTCTACTCTAAACAAGCGCACTACTATCCCTATCGAGGATAATTGTGCTTTCAAAGATCCTATGGATAAAAAATTGGAGGGTTTGCTTAAAAAGATTTTTGTACAGCAAGGTTACCTCCTGCAACCCATTTCGTGCATTGTTCCTGTCACTACAGCAGCGTGGTTCTGGTTCGAGGAACTAGAAAAGTCGCTCAGTAGAGAGACTCCGTATGAGGAGGTTATGGACAGAGTTCACGCACTCAAGTTGGCTAATTCTTTTATTTTAGATGCCGCTTTGCAATTAGCTAGATTAGCGGCGAAAAATTCAGGGTTTGCAATTGTGGTGCGCAGAGCGCTTTGGCTAAAGTCTTGGTCAGCGGATGTATCTTCCAAGACAAAATTGCTTAATATCCCCTTCAAGGGTAAAACTCTCTTTGGGCCAGAATTGAAAGAGATTATTTCTGACATCACTGGGGGAAAGGGCCACGCCCTCCCACAAGATAGGCCTTTCAAAGCCAAGAATAAGCCTAATTTTCGTTCCTTTCGCAATTTCAGGAACGGACCGACCTCTAACTCTGCATCCTCTAAACAAGAGGGTAACGCTTCACAAACCAAACCAGCCTTGAAACCTATGCAAGGCTGGAACAAGGGTAAGCAGGCCAAGAAGCCTGCTGCTGCTAACAAAACAGCATGAAGGAGTAGCCCCCGATCCGGGACCGGATCTAGTAGGGGGCAGACTCTCTCTCTTTGCTCAGGCTTGGGCAAGAGATGTTCAGGATCGCTGGACGCTAGAAATAGTTTCTCAGGGTTATCTTCTGGAATTCAAGGAACTACCCCCAAGGGGAAGGTTCCACATGTCTCACTTATCCTCAAACCAAATAAAGAGACAGGCATTCTTACATTGTGTAGAAGACCTGTTAAAGATGGGAGTGATACACCCAGTTCCAATGGCAGAACAAGGAATGGGATTTTACTCAAATCTGTTCGTAGTTCCCAAAAAAGAGGGAACCTTCAGACCAATTCTGGATTTAAAAATCCTAAACAAATTTCTCAGAGTACCATCGTTCAAAATGGAAACCATTCGAACGATTCTACCTACAATCCAGGAAGGTCAATTTATGACTACCGTGGATCTAAAGGATGCGTATCTACATATTCCTATCCACAAAGAACATCATCAGTTCCTAAGGTTCGCCTTTCTGGACAAACATTACCAGTTTGTGGCCCTCCCATTCGGGTTAGCCACTGCTCCAAGGATTTTCACAAAGGTACTCGGGTCCCTTCTAGCGGTTCTAAGACCGAGGGGCATTGCAGTAGTACCATACTTGGACGACATTCTAATACAAGCGTCGTCTCTTTCAAAGGCAAAGGCTCACACAGACATCGTTCTGGCCTTTCTCAGATCTCACGGATGGAAGGTGAACATAGAAAAAAGTTCCCTGTCTCCGTCGACAAGAGTTCCTTTCTTGGGAACAATAATAGATTCTTTAGAAATGAGGATTTTCCTGACAGAAGTCAGAAAGTCAAAACTTCTAAACGCTTGTCAAGTTCTTCATTCTATTTCTCGTCCTTCCGTAGCTCAGTGCATGGAAGTAGTAGGGTTGATGGTTGCAGCAATGGACATAGTTCCTTTCTCCAACATAGGTGTGTCCGGTCCACGGCGTCATCCTTACTTGTGGGATATTCTCTTCCCCAACAGGAAATGGCAAAGAGCCCAGCAAAGCTGGTCACATGATCCCTCCTAGGCTCCGCCTACCCCAGTCATTCTCTTTGCCGTTGTACAGGCAACATCTCCACGGAGATGGCTTAGAGTTTTTTAGTGTTTAACTGTAGTTTTTATTATTCAATCAAGAGTTTGTTATTTTGAAATAGTGCTGGTATGTACTATTTACTCAGAAACAGAAAAGAGATGAAGATTTCTGTTTGTATGAGGAAAATGATTTTAGCAACCGTCACTAAAATCCATGGCTGTTCCACACAGGACTGTTGAGAGCAATTAACTTCAGTTGGGGGAACAGTGTGCAGTCTCTTGCTGCTTGAGGTATGACACATTCTAACAAGACGATGTAATGCTGGAAGCTGTCATTTTCCCTATGGGATCCGGTAAGCCATGTTTATTACGATCGTAAATAAGGGCTTCACAAGGGCTTATTAAAACTGTAGACTTTTTCTGGGCTAAATCGATTCATTATTAACACATATTTAGCCTTGAGGAATCATTTTATCTGGGTATTTTGATATAATAATATCGGCAGGCACTGTTTTAGACACCTTATTCTTTAGGGGCTTTCCCAAAGCATAAGCAGAGCCTCATTTTCGCGCCGGTGTTGCGCACTTGTTTTTGAGAGGCATGGCATGCAGTCGCATGTGAGAGGAGCTCTGATACTTAGAAAAGACTTTCTGAAGGCGTCATTTGGTATCGTATTCCCCTTTGGGCTTGGTTGGGTCTCAGCAAAGCAGATACCAGGGACTGTAAAGGGGTTAAAGTTCAAAACGGCTCCGGTTCCGTTATTTTAAGGGTTAAAGCTTCCAAATTTGGTGTGCAATACTTTTAAGGCTTTAAGACACTGTGGTGAAAATTTGGTGAATTTTGAACAATTCCTTCATGTTTTTTCGCAATTGCAGTAATAAAGTGTGTTCAGTTTAAAATTTAAAGTGACAGTAACGGTTTTATTTTAAAACGTTTTTTGTACTTTGTTATCAAGTTTATGCCTGTTTAACATGTCTGAACTACCAGATAGACTGTGTTCTGAATGTGGGGAAGCCAGAATTCCTATTCATTTAAATAAATGTGATTTATGTGATAATGACAATGATGCCCAAGATGATTCCTCAAGTGAGGGGAGTAAGCATGGTACTGCATCATTCCCTCCTTCGTCTACACGAGTCTTGCCCACTCAGGAGGCCCCTAGTACATCTAGCGCGCCAATACTCCTTACTATGCAACAATTAACGGCTGTAATGGATAATTCTGTCAAAAACATTTTAGCCAAAATGAACACTTATCAGCGTAAGCGCGGCTGCTCTGTTTTAGATACTGAAGAGCATGACGACGCTGATAATAATATTTCTGAAGGGCCCCTAACCCAGTCTGATGGGGCCAGGGAGGTTTTGTCTGAGGGAGAAATTACTGATTCAGGGAACATTTCTCAACAGGCTGAACCTGATGTGATTGCATTTAAATTTAAGTTGGAACATCTCCGCATTCTGCTTAAGGAGGTATTATCCACTCTGGATGATTGTGACAAGTTGGTCATCCCAGAGAAACTATGTAAAATGGACAAGTTCCTAGAGGTGCCGGGGCTCCCAGAAGCTTTTCCTATACCCAAGCGGGTGGCGGACATTGTTAATAAAGAATGGGAAAGGCCCGGTATTCCTTTCGTCCCTCCCCCCATATTTAAAAAATTGTTTCCTATGGTCGACCCCAGAAAGGACTTATGGCAGACAGTCCCCAAGGTCGAGGGAGCGGTTTCCACTTTAAACAAACGCACCACTATACCCATAGAGGATAGTTGTGCTTTCAAAGATCCTATGGATAAAAAATTAGAAGGTTTGCTTAAAAAGATGTTTGTTCAGCAAGGTTACCTTCTACAACCAATTTCATGCATTGTCCCTGTCGCTACAGCCGCATGTTTCTGGTTCGATGATCTGATAAGAGCGGTCGATAGTGATTCTCCTCCTTTGGAGGAGATTATGGACAGAATCAATGCTCTCAAATTGGCTAATTCTTTCACCCTAGACGCCACTTTGCAATTGGCTAGGTTAGCGGCTAAGAATTCTGGGTTTGCTATTGTGGCGCGCAGAGCGCTTTGGTTGAAATCTTGGTCGGCTGATGCGTCTTCCAAGAACAAGCTACTTAACATTCCTTTCAAGGGGAAAACGCTGTTTGGCCCTGACTTGAAAGAGATTATCTCTGATATCACTGGGGGTAAGGGCCACGCCCTTCCTCAGGATCGGCCTTTCAAGGCAAAAAATAAACCTAATTTTCGTCCCTTTCGTAGAAACGGACCAGCCCAAGGTGCTACGTCCTCTAAGCAAGAGGGTAATACTTCTCAAGCCAAGCCAGCTTGGAGACCAATGCAAGGCTGGAACAAGGGAAAGCAGGCCAAGAAACCTGCCACTGCTACCAAGACAGCATGAAATGTTGGCCCCCGATCCGGGACCGGATCTGGTGGGGGGCAGACTCTCTCTCTTCGCTCAGGCTTGGGCAAGAGATGTTCTGGATCCTTGGGCGCTAGAAATAGTCTCCCAAGGTTATCTTCTGGAATTCAAGGGACTTCCCCCAAGGGGGAGGTTCCACAGGTCTCAGTTGTCTTCAGACCACATAAAAAGACAGGCATTCTTACATTGTGTAGAAGACCTGTTAAAAATGGGAGTGATTCATCCTGTTCCATTAAGAGAACAAGGGATGGGGTTCTACTCCAATCTGTTCATAGTTCCCAAAAAAGAGGGAACGTTCAGACCAATCTTAGATCTCAAGATCTTAAACAAGTTTCTCAAGGTTCCATCGTTCAAGATGGAAACCATTCGAACTATTCTTCCTTCCATCCAGGAAGGTCAATTCATGACCACGGTGGATTTAAAGGATGCGTATCTACATATTCCTATCCACAAGGAACATCATCGGTTCCTAAGGTTCGCATTCCTGGACAAACATTACCAGTTCGTGGCGCTTCCTTTCGGATTAGCCACTGCTCCAAGGATTTTCACAAAGGTACTAGGGTCCCTTCTAGCTGTGCTAAGACCAAGGGGCATTGCTGTAGTACCTTACTTGGACGACATTCTGATTCAAGCGTCGTCCCTTCCTCAAGCAAAGGCTCACACGGACATTGTCCTGGCCTTTCTCAGATCTCACGGATGGAAAGTGAACGTGGAAAAGAGTTCTCTATCCCCGTCAACAAGGGTTCCCTTCTTGGGAACAATAATAGACTCCTTAGAAATGAGGATTTTTCTGACAGAGGCCAGAAAAACAAAGCTTCTAGACTCTTGTCGGATACTTCATTCCGTTCCTCTTCCTTCCATAGCTCAGTGCATGGAAGTGATCGGGTTGATGGTAGCGGCAATGGACATAGTTCCTTTTGCGCGCATTCATCTAAGACCATTACAACTGTGCATGCTCAGTCAGTGGAATGGGGACTATACAGACTTGTCTCCGAAGATACAAGTAAATCAGAGGACCAGAGACTCACTCCGTTGGTGGCTGTCCCTGGACAACCTGTCACAAGGGATGACATTCCGCAGACCAGAGTGGGTCATTGTCACGACCGACGCCAGTCTGATGGGCTGGGGCGCGGTCTGGGGATCCCTGAAAGCTCAGGGTCTTTGGTCTCGGGAAGAATCTCTTCTACCGATAAATATTCTGGAACTGAGAGCGATATTCAATGCTCTCAAGGCTTGGCCTCAGCTAGCGAGGGCCAAGTTCATACGGTTTCAATCAGACAACATGACAACTGTTGCGTACATCAACCATCAGGGGGGAACAAGGAGTTCCCTAGCGATGGAAGAAGTGACCAAAATCATTCTATGGGCGGAGTCTCACTCCTGCCACCTGTCTGCTATCCACATCCCAGGAGTGGAAAATTGGGAAGCGGATTTTCTGAGTCGTCAGACATTGCATCCGGGGGAGTGGGAACTCCATTCGGAAATCTTTGCCCAAGTCACTCAGCTGTGGGGCATTCCAGACATGGATCTGATGGCCTCTCGTCAGAACTTCAAAGTTCCTTGCTACGGGTCCAGATCCAGGGATCCCAAGGCGGCTCTAGTGGATGCACTAGTAGCACCTTGGACCTTCAAACTAGCTTATGTGTTCCCGCCGTTTCCTCTCATCCCCAGGCTGGTAGCCAGGATCAATCAGGAGAGGGCGTCGGTGATCTTGATAGCTCCTGCGTGGCCACGCAGGACTTGGTATGCAGATCTGGTGAATATGTCATCGGCTCCACCTTGGAAGCTACCTTTGAGACGAGACCTTCTTGTTCAGGGTCCGTTCGAACATCCGAATCTGGTTTCACTCCAGCTGACTGCTTGGAGATTGAACGCTTGATTTTATCGAAGCGAGGGTTCTCAGATTCTGTTATTGATACTCTTGTTCAGGCCAGAAAGCCTGTAACTAGAAAGATTTACCACAAAATTTGGAAAAAATATATCTGTTGGTGTGAATCTAAAGGATTCTCTTGGGACAAGGTTAAGATTCCTAGGATTCTATCCTTCCTTCAAGAAGGATTGGAAAAAGGATTATCTGCAAGTTCCCTGAAGGGACAGATTTCTGCCTTGTCGGTGTTACTTCACAAAAAACTGGCTGCTGTGCCAGATGTTCAAGCCTTTGTTCAGGCTCTGGTTAGAATTAAGCCTGTTTACAAACCTTTGACTCCTCCTTGGAGTCTCAACCTAGTTCTTTCAGTTCTTCAGGGGGTTCCGTTTGAACCCTTACATTCCGTTGATATTAAGTTATTATCTTGGAAAGTTTTGTTTTTAGTTGCAATTTCTTCTGCTAGAAGAGTTTCAGAATTATCTGCTCTGCAGTGTTCTCCTCCTTATCTGGTGTTCCATGCAGATAAGGTGGTTTTACGTACTAAACCTGGTTTTCTTCCAAAAGTTGTTTCTAACAAAAACATTAACCAGGAGATTATCGTACCTTCTCTGTGTCCGAAACCAGTTTCAAAGAAGGAACGTTTGTTGCACAATTTGGATGTTGTTCGCGCTCTAAAATTCTATTTAGATGCTACAAAGGATTTTAGACAAACATCTTCCTTGTTTGTTGTTTATTCTGGTAAAAGGAGAGGTCAAAAAGCAACTTCTACCTCTCTCTCTTTTTGGATTAAAAGCATCATCAGATTGGCTTACGAGACTGCCGGACGGCAGCCTCCCGAAAGAATCACAGCTCATTCCACTAGGGCTGTGGCTTCCACATGGGCCTTCAAGAACGAGGCTTCTGTTGATCAGATATGTAGGGCAGCGACTTGGTCTTCACTGCACACTTTTACCAAATTTTACAAGTTTGATACTTTTGCTTCTTCTGAGGCTATTTTTGGGAGAAAGGTTTTGCAAGCCGTGGTGCCTTCCATTTAGGTGACCTGATTTGCTCCCTCCCTTCATCCGTGTCCTAAAGCTTTGGTATTGGTTCCCACAAGTAAGGATGACGCCGTTGACCGGACACACCTATGTTGGAGAAAACAGAATTTATGTTTACCTGATAAATTACTTTCTCCAACGGTGTGTCCGGTCCACGGCCCGCCCTGGTTTTTTTAATCAGGTCTGATAATTTATTTTCTTTAACTACAGTCACCACGGTACCATATGGTTTCTCCTATGCAAATATTCCTCCTTAACGTCGGTCGAATGACTGGGGTAGGCGGAGCCTAGGAGGGATCATGTGACCAGCTTTGCTGGGCTCTTTGCCATTTCCTGTTGGGGAAGAGAATATCCCACAAGTAAGGATGACGCCGTGGACCGGACACACCGTTGGAGAAAGTAATTTATCAGGTAAACATAAATTCTGTTTTTGCGCGAATTCATCTAAGACCATTACAACTGTGCATGCTGAAACAGTGGAATGGGGACTATACAGACTTGTCTCCAGTGATTCAAGTAGATCAGAAGACCAGAGATTCACTCCGTTGGTGGCTAACCCTGAACCACCTATCTCAGGGAATGAGCTTCCGCAGACCAGAGTGGGTCATCGTCACGACCGACGCCAGTCTAGTGGGCTGGGGCGCGGTCTGGGAATCCCTGAAAGCTCAGGGACTATGGTCTCGGGAAGAGTCTCTTCTCCCGATAAACATTCTGGAACTGAGAGCGATATTCAATGCTCTCAGGGCTTGGCCTCAGCTAGCAAAGGCCAGATTCATAAGATTCCAATCAGACAACATGACGACTGTTGCTTATATCAATCATCAGGGGGGAACAAGGAGTTCCCTGGCGATGAAAAAAGTGACCAAAATAATACAATGGGCGGAGGATCACTCCTGCCACCTATCTGCGATCCACATCCCAGGTGTGGAAAACTGGGAGGCGGATTATCTGAGTCGTCAGACATTCCATCCGGGGGAGTGGGAACTCCACCCGGAGATCTTTGCCCAGTTGACTCAATTATGGGGCATTCCAGACATGGATCTGATGGCGTCTCGTCAGAACTTCAAGGTTCCTTGCTACGGGTCCAGATCCAGGGATCCCAAGGCGACTCTAGTGGATGCACTAGTAGCGCCTTGGACCTTCAACCTAGCCTATGTGTTTCCACCATTTCCTCTCATTCCCAGGCTGGTAGCCAGGATCAAGCAGGAGAGGGCCTCGGTGATCTTGATAGCTCCTGCGTGGCCACGCAGGACTTGGTATGCAGACCTGGTGAATATGTCATCGGTTCCACCATGGAAGCTACCTTTGAGACAGGATCTTCTTGTACAGGGTCCATTCGAACATCCAAATCTGGTCTCCCTCCAGCTGACGGCTTGGAAATTGAACGCTTGATTCTATCAAAGCGTGGGTTTTCAGATTCTGTGATAGATACTCTAGTTCAAGCCAGAAAACCGGTAACTAGAAAAATTTACCATAAAATATGGAAAAGATATATCTGCTGGTGTGAATCCAAGGGATTCTTATGGAATAAGATTAAAATTCCTAAGATCCTTTCCTTTCTACAAGAAGGTTTGGATAAAGGATTATCAGCGAGTTCTCTAAAGGGACAGATTTCTGCTTTATCTGTCTTATTACACAAACGACTGGCAGCTGTGCCAGATGTTCAAGCATTTGTTCAGGCTCTGGTTAGGATCAAGCCTGTTTACAGACCTTTGACTCCTCCCTGGAGTTTAAATCTAGTTCTTTCAGTTCTTCAAGGGGTTCCGTTTGAACCTCTACATTCCATAGATATTAAGTTGTTATCTTGGAAAGTTTTGTTTTTGGTTGCTATTTCTTCTGCTAGAAGAGTTTCTGAGTTATCTGCTCTGCAGTGTTCTCCGCCCTATCTGGTGTTCCATGCAGATAAGGTGGTTTTGCGTACTAAGCCTGGTTTTCTTCCAAAGGTTGTTTCTAACAAAAATATTAACCAGGAGATAGTTGTACCTTCTTTGTGTCCGAATCCAGTTTCAAAGAAGGAACGTTTGTTACACAATTTGGACGTAGTCCGTGCTCTAAAATTCTATTTAGAAGCTACAAAAGATTTCAGACAAACATCTTCTCCGTTTGTCGTCTATTCTGGTAAAAGGAGAGGTCAAAAAGCGACTTCTACCTCTCTTTCCTTTTGGCTTAAAAGCATCATCCGATTGGCTTACGAGACTGCCGGACGGCAGCCTCCTGAAAGAATCACAGCTCACTCCACTAGGGCTGTGGCTTCCACATGGGCCTTCAAGAACGAGGCTTCTGTTGATCAGATATGTAAGGCAGCGACTTGGTCTTCACTGCACACTTTTACCAAATTTTACAAATTTGATACTTTTGCTTCTTCGGAGGCTATTTTTGGGAGAAAGGTTTTACAAGCCGTGGTGCCTTCCGTTTAGGTAACCTGATTTGCTCCCTCCCTTCATCCGTGTCCTAAAGCTTTGGTATTGGTTCCCACAAGTAAGGATGACGCCGTGGACCGGACACACCAATGTTGGAGAAAACAGAATTTATGCTTACCTGATAAATTACTTTCTCCAACGGTGTGTACGGTCCACGGCCCGCCCTGGTTTTTTAATCAGGTTTGATGAATTATTTTCTCTAACTACAGTCACCACGGCACCCTATAGTTTCTCCTGTTTTTTCCTCCTGTCCGTCGGTCGAATGACTGGGGTGGGCGGAGCCTAGGAGGGACTATATGGACAGCTTTGCTGGGACTCTTTGTCACTTCCTGTTGGGGAAGAGATATTCCCACAAGTAAGGATGACGCCGTGGACCGGACACACCGTTGGAGAAAGTAATTTATCAGGTAAGCATAAATTCTGTTTTTTTGTTGTATCCTGTTGAATGATATGACAATTTCATATACACTTTAGTAAACACATCCAAATTGAAGATGTGTATTTACTGTGTTGCATATAGCCCAGCAAATGTTATTTATTGTGAGGATATAATGTATGCGAGCTTAATATTTATTATAATTATATAAACCGTTCTAAAACTGCCATTTTATCTTTTTTTACTGAGATTGCAAATGATTGACTGTTGGTGAGATAGCCAATTGTATTTGAATTTGTCAAGTGAGTGGTTTGCACATTTTTTTTATTGTTGTGCGTGTAATATAGGCTAGTTCCTGGAGACAGCAACGTAGAATACAATTCATGAGCCATTTGTCACAATTAGGATTCGCATAACCACTATGCTGTGAGTGCAGTGAGGGTACAGGGAGTCTTAAAATGGTACACTGACACTTGAGCACACTTTAAAGAGAAATATTGGCAGTGAGTGGGTTTCATTTATTTCTATAACTGAACAGCTGAATAACAATGTTAAATGGCCAAGTTTAATAAATTCACAATATACCTAAACTGCATGTCTAGTTGATTTGTGTCAATATAATACTAAATTCAAAGGTCTTTGCTTTGACATTTCCTGCCATGTAAATGAGGTTTTAGGTTTAGCTTGATATAATTAAATAATATAGATCTTTAGGTAAATTGGATGCGAGTCATACTCCATTTCTGCTTTTCATTTGCACATTGGATATTTTTAATAGGTATAAAATATAAACAGTTCAGTTGCAAAAATGATTTGTGCAATATTTCTAAAGAGAGAGAGAATTTAGCTAATGGATTTTTTTTTCTCAGAAGAATTAAAATGATATGCCTCTTACTTGTGAAAAACAAACACATTTTACAACCAAATGTGTCTAGCCAGGTGTATGTACAAGTTCTAGTGTGACAGCAGTGTTTACTACAGGATCCCTGTGTGTCTTCCCTGTAACACTACTATTAGTAGTATGACAGCCTAGCTTTGTGACAGAGCAGTGTTTACTACAGGATCCCTGTGTGTCTTCCCTGTAACACTACTATTAGTAGTATGACAGCCTAGCTTTGTGACAGAGCAGTGTTTACTACAGGATCCCTGTGTGTCTTCCCTGTAACACTACTATTAGTAGTATGACAGCCTAGCTTTGTGACAGAGCAGTGTTTACTACAGGATCCCTGTGTGTCTTCCCTGTAACACTACTATTAGTAGTATGACAGCCTAGCTTTGTGACAGAGCAGTGTTTACTACAGGATCCCTGTGTGTCTTCCCTGTAACACTACTATTAGTAGTATGACAGCCTAGCTTTGTTAAGAGGGACATTTTCCCCTCATTCCATAAAAAAATGTAGCTACTGGGAAAGTATATCACTACTTTTATTTAGTTCAGGTTACATTTAATAGATTAGGTATTTCCCCCCCCCCCCCAAAGCACAAGATTTTATTTATTTATTTTTCTTAAAATAAAATATTGCTTTTGACTTTTTATCTCAGGCTGTGACACATACTAAGAGTTCATAGAATTGTATTACTTTTTATGCTGCATACATCCGTATGCAAACACAATCTCTTGCCCCTAAAAGAAAGTGTATCTGGCTCCTTAATATTCCTGCTGGCTCTTTAAAACTGAAATCAATTTGTCAACTCTTTTTACAGGCAAACTTGGTATTTGGAGAAAAGGAACACTTCTTTAGTCTTTTGTTGCCCAGAGAGCGCTGTGCACCAGTATATTGCAACTATCTTCGAACTCAAAATGTAATATTTATTCTCATACCTCTCAGTCTACATTATTTTGACTCTGCACTGCCCATTTGTAATTGGAGCATTCTGCAGTATTAATTTATATGTGTGTTTTTTCCAGTCTTGATCAGATACGTCCTTATCTAGCGTAGAAAGATTTCTTTATGCTAATTATTTTTTGGATGTGTGACTTAGTTATGTAATTGCCCATCTTTATTTCTTAATTAAGAGAAATATAACTTGTGTCACAGTAGATCTCTTACCAAGACACAGTCTGTGCATATATTATTTATTAGATCACGTTACTTGTAATAAAATTACAATATAAATACTAGGGACGGGAGAATGTTTCTAAAAATTCGAGATTTAAAACGAATTTTGATACATTCGTTCGTTGAAATCGAATTTCGAATGTTTATATAACATTCTAACATTCTATTTTCGAATTTTCATTTTCAAATTTTTCAATAAAATTCGAAAATATTCGTTCGAATAATAGAATGTTTAGCTATGTATTCATTCAATTTCGAAATGTAATATTCGAATTCAAATGTGACATTCGAATGTAAAATTCAAATTTGAAATAGTATTTCTAGTCTACAACTGTGTTTAATAAATGTAATATTCCAATTCGAATGCTACATTCGAATTCGAATGTCACATTCGAATTTGAAATAGTATTTCTAGTCTAATACTGTGTTTTATAAATGTAATATTCAAATTCAAATGTGACATTCGATTCAAATGTGATATTCGATTCGAATGTGACATTCAAAATAGTGTTTCTAGTCTACAATTGTGTTTTATAAATGTAATATTCGAATGTGATATTCGAATGTGACATTCAAATTCGAATGTGACATTCGAAAACTGTAAATAACATTCGAAAATCGAATTTTTAAGAATATTCGTTCTTATCAACATTCTATTATGTAAATCGAATTTCTACAATAACATTCGTTCTAACATTTGAATTCGGATATAAACACATTCGCCCATCCCTAATAAATACCTATTATTATTATTATTATTATTATTATAAAATTGTATGCTGATTAGGTTTGCAATTATCTTTTATAGTCATTTTATTCACTTTAAGACAAAGAGGGAATTTCCCTGTATCATAGGAAAATGTTCTCCCCAGGATCTTTTTAATGGGTACACCACCTGGTTTTACTGACCACCCAACTAAACTTTAAGCCAATATTAAGATAATATAAGCTTATTGCACAGGTTATCATTTATGTTAAACTGTGCAATTAGCTGTGCGCCTTGGATAGTAGAACATTTTATAGCTTTAGAAATTATTTTCTGTGGCGAACGCTGTAGGCCATATTCTATTTAAAGGGACAGTCAAGTCAAAATTACATTTTTATGATTCAGATAGGGCATTTCATTTTAAACTTTCCAATTTACTTTTGTCATCAATTTTTCTTTGTTCTCTTGGTATTCTTTGTTTAAAGCTAAACCTAGGTAGGCACATAAACTGAGTTCTAAGCCACGTCTTAGTGCATTTTGAAAGTTTTTCACGGTTAGACAGTGCTAGTTCGTGTGTGTCATATAGTTAACATTGAGCTCACTCTTGTGGCGTTATTTATTAGTCAGTGCTGTTTGGCTAAAATGCAGAGGCTTAGTTACAAGGTAATCAGAGGTAAAAAGTAAATTTATATAACTGTGTTGGTTATGCAAAACTGGGGAATGGGTAATAAAGGGATTATCTTTTTAAACAATTTTCAAGTTTATAACAATTTTAAACCCATAGTCAAAATATTTCTTCTTGAAATATTGTTGCTTGTTATTCCATTGCAAGATGGAAGATGAATAAAAATAAATACTTTTGGGTTCTAACTTTTTGGATTATTCTTCATAAAAGTATGTATGTGTATATTTTTGTCTGGCTCCTTAAAAACTGACGATCTAATAGATGTAAATGTTAAAAAACAACACAATGGTGTTTGCCTATTAATTCTTCTGAATGTTTCTTGGGCTCCTAAATATAAAATAAATCTGAAATCCACTATATGAGATTATTATTTATCATGTTCAGCCCTCGCATGTCATTGTCAGTTAATCATTTTTATTGGCTTTTCACAATGCCTGTGCTCTTGATTAAAAAAAATGTATATTAATTTTAAAAAGTTCCTTTCATAACCATAAGGAGTTTCCTAACAAATGTGTAGCTGTAAATTTGTCAAACTGTGTAGTAATTGATCTCTTTTTGTGAATGTACTCGCGTGTTCTTAATGTTTGCGTTGTGATGCTGGAAATATCTGTGTTGAAAGTTTTAACGGAAACGGGGGGTGAGAGAACCACCTGATAAACCATTCACTAACATTAGTCACTTCCTTACATGTCTGCAAGTTTAAAGGGAAAATAAACACTTTGAGACTGTAATATAAAATCTTTTATTATAAGGAGCAAAAAATTAATTTGCAATATGCGTTTTGTTATTTATGTTGTCCCCTTTTCCTG
Organism: Bombina bombina; assembly: GCF_027579735.1. Lineage (NCBI taxonomy): Eukaryota > Metazoa > Chordata > Amphibia > Anura > Bombinatoridae > Bombina > Bombina bombina. Next base: position 333,135,887 of record NC_069504.1, on the reverse strand, counting down.
GGACTTCCTTATTTCTATAAGAATTGTAAGTGCAACATCCAGACTTGACAGCGTTGTATCCCATATAGCCATTGTTTGCACATGGTAGAAGCTCTTTTATAGCTGTGCCTAAGTGGTCTCAGCAAATGACATTACAAAAGGAAACCCTGCTTGCAACATCGTGACACCAATTACTTTTGGGTTACTAAAAGTTTACACTAATATTTTTTATATTGAATAATTAAACAACTGACATAATATAAAACATACAACTGCATGTTATTTTTATGGTTATTTGTTTTTGCATACATCATTATTTGTATAATTTATTTAGAGTTTTAATGTCCCTTTAAGTGAAAATTGCAACATAAGCATTCTTTAGGGGCACATATAACCTCCTATAAAAATGCTGTCAATTGGTGCGTGTCTTAGCAGCGATCCTGGTCGGTCGCACACTCCTAGAGCTCCTGTTGATACTCAAAAAAAGCCGCCTATTTTAGGAGTCCTTTTACAGTATAATCATCTGCTTTGCCCACTATTGGGCACTAGCACACAGTGGCACATTATATATTCTCAACTGCACTGTATTCTTGACACCGGAGCAGGGGACAAGACAGTAGAGGCCTGGAGCGGCGGCTCATTACAGGTGGTGCTACCCCCCTCGGTACGCCAAGGTTTTCTTCCAACACCAACCATCTCGATATGGACCCTAACGATTATACTTTCTCACAAGAGGGAGCATATCTACTACAAAGACAACTGGTAAAAATAAGGGGACTAAGCGCAAGAGACATATACATTCCTGTAGCTAAAATGGCCCAGCAGAGGAAACAACACCACAAAATAACATAGACATCCACATGGCCAGATTTGAAGAACGGAGCAAACAACTTATCGCTGGCGCTCCATATGACTACCTAATGGGTCGATTGAATGCCATGAGCACAGTGGTCACATCTAATGAGGGCGAGAAAACAACGCTGTCACCAGACTCAGACACATGGCAGGATAGCTTCCGAAACCCGTCAATTAATCTTGCAATAACACATAAGCTACCGCATAGGGAGGCGAGGCTGGAGACTTCATATAGGACATCGCCTGAACACTCAGATCCAGGAATCTGGCTGGAAACAAAGATCACCGTTAAGGAGTCAGTGGATACATGGGAAAACTGTTTACCAGCGGGAGAACGATCATCACATAATACAGCTGAGGGGGAGTTAGTTGGGAACCCCCATGAAGCCAAGACAGCATACCGGGATTACTCCCTAGCTTTTAACACCGCCCCAGAAGACAACTTTACTGAAAGGGATCAGCAGACAGAAACCTTGCTCAAGAGGATTGACCACAGAAAGCCTGCTTCTCTTGCAAAGGGAGCATTGGAAGAGCCGGAGGTCTGCCGCAAACAGTTTGAATATCCCATGCCCTTGGGAAATCATGATGGGACACTAGAGCAGAGTGATCGGAACATACAATCGATCCTATGGCACCACAACAGCTATTGCCAGAAAATCTTCCTTACAACTGGAAAGACTCAGCCTCTGTCAGGGACAAAATCTTGGGGCTAAATTATGAGAACAGAAGAAATCTGTTATAATTGTCCTCTGTTACACAATAATTGCGAGGACACTGTTGGGACATTCACGTATGTTAAACCGTTTTCGATATGTTATATGTTTTTGAATTTTTGTTCTCTAGCTGAGAAATAGTGAGATAGATGGTAGTGAACAGGAGGGAGATACATATAATAGAACAGAACCAGTTTGCCTTCATTGCCTCCTACTTTATAACATAAGTCATGCCATGCCGGGACATATATGTAAGATGCATTGTATTGAGTGTACTATCTCCCTCTCAGATCTTTTACTTAACCCCTTAATATTCTATATTTTTGCTATACTGTATGTTATACATTATATTGTTAAACACACCCTAATGAGGGGAAAAGGCTAGTTATGAGTCCTAGGACAAACCGCGCTACTTAAATGACTTATGCTCATATGTTGTCCTCACATTAGAAAGATTTATCTACTGTTTAGATGTTTTAGCATTCCTTCAATATACATGCACAGTATTAAAACACATCCTTCTCCACGTGGCTAGCGGCCGGAGCCGCGGGAAAGGGCAAGAAAAGAATAGTGTGACGGAAGAGAGCTAATTGTGTTACAGCATGAGGTCAGAGTCCATAGTAGACAAAATCTTCCAATTTAAGTATATATTCCCTGGAGATCTAGAAAGTGATGTCTCTTACATCTATCTATTGCCATGGTTAATATTGTCTTCTGCAGTTTACTGATCCTGAACAATAAACAGGGATTATTTTCAAATATCAGACTAGTCTCCAGTCCCTCGCCTTAGAAAACTTTTCATAGTGCCTGTTTCTAGCTTTGTATCTATAGATCCCCTCCAGCGTGATGGGTATGCTCCCTCTCCACACCCAACATAGGTTTGCACAGGGTACTATAAAAATAGAATGAACATTGATGTTAAAAGGTTTTGGCCTTTAAGCTGAAAGCTTCATAATACTTGGTTAATATAGTCATTGGTATGTTTTACCTATCATATCCCTACTTATTTATATATATAAAATTATGGACCCAAAAGTGGTCTGAACTGAAGCAATCAGGGATAATAAAATAAGAAAATGAGGGTTGTTACTTAAGATGTGCAAAAATGCATGTTTGTATTTTTATTGAGCAATGTTAGTATTATACAGTAATGTTTGAAAGCAAAAGAAAAATACAAAGTAATAATTGTATTGCACAACTCCTCAATAAAAAAATTGTTACATGGTATTGTACCTTTTAAGAAGACCTGTGCATTGTTTATTGAACAAAGTTGGATTCACAACCTTTTTTATATAGGCGATAACTTGCACCAAACAAACCATGTTACGTTTTATTTTCTATTTCTTTAATAGCTTTTAAACCTAATACTGGTAACATGTTTTACTAGTCACTCATATTAATCTTCATTATCCCTCTTCACCATTTGCCTCTAGAGATGGGTAGACGACATTTTATGTTATTGCAACTCCATCCTCTCTTTAGCTGCCGTCTATCTCCTTTACAATCCTTAATAAATGCCTCTGCCAGGCTGATCTTCCTTATACGTCACGCCTCACCTGCATCACCTCTCTGTTAGTCCCTTCACTGGCTTTCTCTAATTTCCAGAATAAAACACAAAATCCTGACTCTAACTTTTAAAGCTTTCAGTAACACTGCTCCACCCTATATCTACGACCTTGTCACCCGATACTCTCCCTCCTGTCAACTTCGCTCTGCTCATGACATCCTCCTCTCGTTACCTCCTCACATTCCCGTCTACAGAACTTCTACAGATTGCCCTATTTTGTGGAATTCTCTGCCTTGCACCACAAGACTCTCTCCTTGTTTTCAAACTTCCAAGCATTTCTTAAAGACTCTACTGTTCAGGGATGCATACAATATACTCTAATATTTTCTTTAGTTATCCTCTTGAACTCCCTTAGCATGTAAGCTTACAGTCCAGCTATTTTGTAGATCACCTTCATGAGAGCCAATTTACAACAGTGAAACTCTTGGCAGGACCCTCTATCCCTTTGTCTCCCATAAATGTTAATTTGCATTTTAGACCCATTTTTTTAGCACTGCGGAATCTGTTGGCTCTCTGCAAATAATTGATAATAATAATAATGCTATGAAACCAAATACTTTATATACTAATCAGGAAAACATGCCCTGCCATCTACACATTTTCTATTTGATAATTTCAGGTTACTATATGAGCACTTTACATACTAAGATCACCAAAACGTAATATGGTTTTTAGTATGCATGGGAATTATTTTGGAATATTTAACACCAACACATTTTGGGTGCATTTATTCATGCACTACAAATGCCAAATCTTTACCGAATGGTCATGATCCTTTTTTTTTTTTTTTTTTGTAAACACGTTAGCCTTCATTGAATTGAAGATAACATTTGAATATTGAATGTAACATCTGAATGATAATTCACAAAGACTTTAAATCTATGGGAATAAATTATTCAAAGGTAATTTTCAAATGGTATAATTTGTCTTATTTAAACGTTCAAATGGAAGAAATTATGTAAAGGAGCATTTGTTCCCTCCACAATGTGCATCTTTGTTGTTGTTGTTATTGAATATATAGCTATAGTTTAAGTTTGTTAATGCTTGGTCACTGAAAGTTAAATTGTGTTTCATGTTCTTGTAACCTAATTTACAACAAATATATTTGATATTGGCAGTTTTAAAGGTACCTTTCTTGAATGAAGTTTAGGGGATTGGTTAAATGATTCTTTTTTTAATTAAGGTTTTGAACAAAATTTACTTTTCAATGTAAAGATAACAGAAAATATTACCCTAAATTACAGCAAAAACACAATTGTCATGAAATTTGTAATGCACATTTTATTTTGTATTTATTTTGTGATAAAAACAAGTGTTGGTTACTAAAATATAAAGATTTAAAGTCTCTTTATTTTGATGTATTTTGAGCATGCTCTGTAGTAGCAAACAACAAAACTAATGCAGGTAGTTATATATTCTGCAAGGGTTTGTGGGAGTTGTGTACACATTCTAGCATTGACGTACATACATAGGGGTAAGTGTGTGCTTGCCAGTGTGCAAGAGTGTACTTATGTGTGTGCACACACGAATGCAAGTGTACACACAGACAATGCACACTTTTTGGGTTTTTTTTGCAATCAAAAATTCTATACGGTAGTACAAGTTTACATTAGTGCCAATTCCAAGTCAACTAGGTGAATTGGAAAGTGCCATGATCATTATACATTATGCCTGTTAATGTATACCTCATAGTATTTGGACAAGTAGGATCATGTGCACATACCATTACTACTGAATTAATTCTTTATTTATTTGCCATATCACATTTATATCAGAAAGGGGTTTCTACTGCTTTGACACTATATATAGTTTTCTCCTGTTAAGTGTAGTCAGTCCACGGGTCATCCATTACTTATGGGATATTAACTCCTCCCTAACAGGAAGTGCAAGAGGATCACCCAAGCAGAGCTGCTATATAGCTCCTCCCCTCTACGTCACACCCAGTCATTCTCTTGCACCTAACTAATAGATAGGATGTGTGAGAGGAGTGTGGTTATTAAATTTAGTTTTTTATTACTTCAATCAAAAGTTTGTTGTTTTAAACAGCACCGGAGTGTGTTGTTTCTTCTCAGGCAGTATTAGAAGAAGAATCTACCTGAGTTTGTGTATGATCTTAGCGGACGTAACTAAGATCCATTTGCTGTTCTCGGCCATTCTGAGGAGCGAGGTAACTTCAGAACAGGGGACAGCGGGCAGGGTTCACCTGCAAAGAGGTATGTTGCAGTATATTATTTTCTAAGGAATGGAATTGACTGAGAAAATACTGCTAATACCGATATAATGTAAGTACAGCCTTAAATGCAGTAGTAGTAACTGGTATCAGGCTGTTATGTATGTATGTTGGCACCAAAGTATTTCTGGGGAATGGCACTTCACTAAGAAAATACTGTATACATATAACTCTAGCCTCTCTGCAGTGATAGCGACTAGCAACAGGCTTTTATTCTTATTCATATATTTAAAACGTTTACTGACAGGTTAATCGTTTTTTTCTCTGAGGTACTTGGTGAAAATTTATGGGCATTATTTTCCACTTGGCTGTCGTTTATTTTGTATAAAATCAGTTACTGAGCTTCCCCACTGCTGTATTAAGAGTGGGAGGGGCCTATTTTTGGCGCTTTTACTACGCATTAAAAATTCAGTCACAGTCTTCCTTATTCTCCCTGCATGATCCAGGACGTCTCTACAGAGCTCAGGGGTCTCCAAAACTAGTTTGAGGGAGGTAATCACTCACAGCAGACCTGTGAGACTGTGCTTTGACTGTGATAAAAAACGTATTTATTTGTCAATCGTTTTTTTGGTATTAAGGGGTTAATAATCCATTTGCTGATGGGTGCTATCCTTTGCTAAATTAATGCATTTCATATGAAAAATTGATTGCTATAACTAAACCGGTTCATTGTTATATCAAAGTGACAGTCTTTTTGTGTGCTTCTTAAAGGCACAGTAACGTTTTTTATATTGCTTGTAAATTCAGTTGAAAAGTATTTTCCAAGCTTGCTAGTCTAATTGCTAGTTTGTTTAAACATGTCTGACACAGAGGAATCTCTTTGTGCAATATGTTCAAAGGCCAAGGTGGAGCCCAATAGAAATTTATGTACTAATTGCATTGATGCTACTTTAAATTAAAGCCAATCTGTACATGTTAAGCAACATTCACCAGACAACGAGGGGGAAGTTATGCCGACTAACTTGCCTCACGTGTCAGTACCTGCATCTCCCGCTCAGGAGGTGCGTGATATTGTAACGCCAAGTACATCAGGGCGGCCATTACAAATCACTTTACAAGACATGGCTAATGTTATGACTGAAGTTTTGTCTAAATTACCAGAACTTAGGGGTAAACGAGACCACTCTGGGGTGAGAACAGAGTGCGCTGATAATGCTAGGGCCATGTCTGATACTGCGTCACAATTTGCAGAACATGAAGACGGAGAGCTTCATTCTGGGGGTGACGGATCTGATTCAAATAAACTGGATTCAGACATTTCAAATTTTAAGTTTAAGCTGGAAAACCTCCGTGTATTACTAGGGGAGGTGTTAGCGGCTCTGAATGATTGTAACACAGTTGCAATCCCAGAGAAAATGTGTAGGTTGGATAAATATTTTGCGGTACCGACGAGTACTGACGTTTTTCCTATACCTAAGAGACTTACTGAAATTGTTACTAAGGAGTGGGATAGACCCGGTGTGCCTTTCTCACCCCCTCCTATATTCAGAAAAATGTTTCCAATAGACGCCACCACACGGGACTTATGGCAAACGGTCCCTAAGGTGGAGGGAGCAGTTTCTACTTTAGCTAAGCGTACCACTATCCCGGTGGAGGATAGCTGTGCCTTTTCAGATCCAATGGATAAAAAGTTAGAGGGTTACCTTAAGAAAATGTTTGTTCAACAAGGTTTTATATTACAACCCCTTGCATGCATTGCGCCTGTCACGGCTGCGGCGGCATTTTGGTTTGAGTCTCTGGAAGAGACCCTTGACACAGCTCCATTAGATGAGATTACACACAAGCTTAAAACCCTTAAGCTAGCTAATTCATTTATTTCTGATGCCGTAGTACACTTAACTAAACTTACGGCTAAGAATTCCGGATTCGCCATTCAGGCGCGCAGAGCGCTGTGGCTAAAATCCTGGTCAGCTGATGTGACTTCTAAATCTAAATTGCTTAACATACCTTTCAAGGGGCAGACATTATTCGGGCCCGGTTTGAAAGAAACTATCGCTGATATTACGGGAGGTAAAGGCCATGCCCTGCCTCAAGACAGAGCCAAACCAAGGGCTAGACAGTCTAATTTTCGTGCCTTTCGTAACTTCAAGGCAGGAGCAGCATCAACTTCCTCTGCCCCAAAACAGGAAGGAGCTGTTGCTCGCTACAGACAAGGCTGGAAACCTAACCAGACCTGGAACAAGGGCAAGCAGGCCATAAAACCTGCTGCTGCCCCTAAGACAGCATGAAGTGAGGGCCCCCGATCCGGAAACGGATCTAGTGGGGGGCAGACTCTCTCTCTTCGCCCAGGCTTGGGCAAGAGATGTCCAGGATCCCTGGGCGTTGGAGATCATATCTCAGGGATATCTTCTGGACTTCAAAGCTTCTCCTCCACAAGGGAGATTTCATCTTTCAAGGTTGTCAACAAACCAGATAAAGAAAGAGGCGTTTCTACGCTGTGCACAAGATCTTTTACTCATGGGAGTGATCCATCCGGTTCCGCGGTCGGAACACGGACAAGGGTTTTACTCAAATCTGTTTGTGGTTCCCAAGAAAGAAGCAACCTTCAGACCAATATTGGATTTAAAGATCCTAAACAAATTCCTAAGAGTTCCATCGTTCAAAATGGAAACTATTCGGACAATCTTACCCATGATCCAAAGGGGTCAGTACATGACCACAGTGGATTTAAAGGATGCCTACCTTCACATACCGATTCACAAGGATCATTACCGGTATCTAAGGTTTGCCTTCCTAGACAGGCATTACCAGTTTGTAGCTCTTCCCTTCGGGTTAGCTACGGCTCCAAGAATCTTTACAAAGGTTCTGGGCTCTCTTCTGGCGGTACTAAGACCGCAAGGAATATCGGTAGCTCCGTACCTAGACGACATTCTGATACAAGCGTCAAGTTTCCAAACTGCCAAGTCTCATACAGAGTTAGTACTGGCATTTCTAAGATCGCATGGGTGGAAAGTGAATGAAGAAAAGAGTTCTCTATTACCACTCACAAGAGTTCCCTTCTTGGGGACTCTTATAGATTCTGTAGAAATAAAAATTTACCTGACAGAGGACAGGTTAACAAAACTTCTAAATGCTTGCCGTGCCCTTCATTCCATTCAACACCCGTCAGTGGCTCAATGCATGGAGGTAATCGGCTTAATGGTAGCGGCAATGGACATAGTACCTTTTGCACGCCTACATCTCAGACCACTGCAATTGTGCATGCTAAGTCAGTGGAATGGGGATTACTCAGATTTGTCCCCTATGCTGAATCTGGATCAAGAGACCAGAGATTCTCTTCTATGGTGGCTTTCTCGGCCACATCTGTCCAGGGGGATGCCCTTCAGCAGGCCAGACTGGACAATTGTAACAACAGACGCCAGCCTTTTAGGTTGGGGCGCTGTCTGGAATTCCCTCAAGGCTCAGGGATCATGGACTCAGGAGGAGAGTCTCCTTCCAATAAACATTCTGGAATTGAGAGCAGTTCTCAATGCCCTTCTGACTTGGCCTCAGTTAGCAACTCTGAGGTTCATCAGGTTTCAGTCGGACAACATCACGACTGTGGCTTACATCAATCATCAGGGAGGGACAAGGAGTTCCCTAGCGATGATGGAAGTCTCAAAGATTATTCGCTGGGCAGAGTCTCACTCTTGCCACCTGTCAGCGATTCACATCCCAGGCGTGGAGAACTGGGAGGCGGATTTCCTAAGTCGCCAGACTTTTCATCCGGGGGAGTGGGAACTTCATCCGGAGGTCTTTGCCCAAATACTTCGACGTTGGGGCAAACCAGATCTGGATCTCATGGCGTCTCGCCAGAACGCCAAACTTCCTTGTTATGGATCCAGGTCCAGGGACCCGGGAGCGGCGCTGATAGATGCTCTGACAGCACCTTGGGTCTTCAACATGGCTTATGTGTTTCCACCCTTCCCGATGCTTCCTCGATTGATTGCCAGGATCAAACAGGAGAAAGCATCTGTGATTCTAATAGCGCCTGCGTGGCCACGCTGGACCTGGTATGCAGATCTAGTGGACATGTCATCCTGTCCACCTTGGTCTCTGCCTCTGAGACAGGACCTTCTAATTCAGGGTCCTTTCAGACATCAAAATCTAATTTCTCTGAAGCTGACTGCATGAAGATTGAACGCTTGATTTTATCAAAGCGTGGATTTTCGGAGTCAGTAATTGATACCTTAATACAGGCTAGGAAACCTGTTACCAGGAAAATTTACCATAATATATGGCGTAAATATTTACACTGGTGCGAATCCAAGAGTTACTCATGGAGTAAGGTTAGGATTCCTAGGATATTGTCTTTTCTACAAGAAGGTTTAGAAAAGGGTTTATCTGCAAGTTCTTTAAAGGGACAGATCTCAGCTCTGTCCATCCTTTTACACAAACGTCTGTCAGAAGTTCCAGACGTTCAGGCTTTTTGTCAGGCTTTGGCCAGGATTAAGCCTGTGTTTAAGACTGTTGCTCCACCGTGGAGCTTAAACTTAGTTCTTAACGTTTTACAGGGTGTTCCGTTTGAACCCCTTCATTCCATTGATATCAAGCTGTTATCTTGGAAAGTTCTGTTTTTAATGGCTATTTCCTCGGCTCGTAGAGTCTCTGAGTTATCGGCCTTACATTGTGATTCTCCTTATCTGATTTTTCATTCAGACAAGGTAGTTCTGCGTACTAAACCTGGGTTCTTACCTAAGGTAGTCACTAACAAGAATATCAATCAAGAGATTGTTGTTCCATCATTGTGCCCTAACCCTTCTTCAAAGAAGGAACGACTTCTGCACAATCTAGACGTAGTCCGTGCCCTGAAATTTTATTTACAGGCAACTAAAGATTTTCGCCAAACTTCTTCCCTGTTTGTCGTTTATTCTGGACAGAGGAGAGGTCAAAAAGCATCTGCTACCTCTCTCTCTTTTTGGCTTCGTAGCATAATACGTTTAGCCTATGAGACTGCTGGACAGCAGCCTCCTGAAAGAATTACAGCTCATTCTACGAGAGCTGTGGCTTCCACGTGGGCCTTTAAGAATGAGGCCTCTGTTGAACAGATTTGCAAGGCTGCAATTTGGTCTTCTCTTCATACTTTTTCCAAATTTTACAAATTTGACACTTTTGCTTCTTCTGAGGCTGTTTTTGGGAGAAAGGTTCTTCAGGCAGTGGTTCCTTCCGTGTAAAGATCCTGCCTGTCCCTCCCGTCATCCATGTACTTTAGCTTTGGTATTGGTATCCCATAAGTAATGGATGACCCGTGGACTGACTACACTTAACAGGAGAAAACATAATTTATGCTTACCTGATAAATTCCTTTCTCCTGTAGTGTAGTCAGTCCACGGCCCGCCCTGTTTTTTATGGCAGGTCTAAATTTTAAATTATACTCCAGTCACCACTGCACCCTATAGTTTCTCCTTTCTCGTTTGGTTTTCGGTCGAATGACTGGGTGTGACGTAGAGGGGAGGAGCTATATAGCAGCTCTGCTTGGGTGATCCTCTTGCACTTCCTGTTAGGGAGGAGTTAATATCCCATAAGTAATGGATGACCCGTGGACTGACTACACTACAGGAGAAAGGAATTTATCAGGTAAGCATAAATTATGTTTTTTGTGTGCTATGGTTTTCATGGCAAAAGTTTTGGTAGTTTGGAACATCAGTGTGTGTGTTTTGTTTTTTCTCTCCAAATTTAGATAGCTTTTTCTATATTTTTTCTATTTATTAGCTATTTATTATTTATCTATTTATTAGCTCTGGTACCCTAGTTGCTAATAAAAAGATTATCTTTTTATATCATATAGTATTTTATATATATACTGTGTGTGTGTGTGTATATATATATATATATATATATATATATATATATATATATATATATATATATATATATATATATATATATATATATACTGTGTGTGTGTATATATGTGTGTGTATGTGTATATATATAGAGTGTGTTTATTGAACTTACATTATATTATAAAAGACAAGCTTTCAAGAGTTTCCTTTCTTCCTCAGGTCTGAAGCAATACTGACCAATATAATAGAATTGGTCATGGATGTGTTAGAAAGAATGGGGGTTATGGAGACAGGAGGTGCTATAATATATCAGGGAGATGATAGACTGTTCCTTCTCTGTATCTGGATTTCTTTATAAATTCATACTTTCTTCTTCTGATCTTCCATTTAGTCACTATAGTAGATAAACCCAGCCCTCTTAAAAAGTAACACACAAACAATTAAACACTAAAATAACAATAAACTTTCTTGATTCAGATAGAGCATACAGTTTTTAAGGAACATAAAACCCAAAATGTTTGTTTTGTGACTCAGAGCATGTCATTTTAAACAAATTCCAATTTGTTTTTGAGGATAAAGCAATGTACTACTGGAAGCTAAATGAAAACATCTTATGCTCCAATGAAAAGAGGCATTTGTGCGCAGCCACCAATTAGCAGCTAGCTCCCAGTAATGCATTGCCACTCCTGGACTTTCCTATGTATGCTTTTCTATACAACACCAAGAAAATAAAGGAAATTAGATAACTGAAGTAAATTGGAAAGTTGTTTAAAATCACAAGCTCTGTCTTAATCATGAAAGAAAGAAAAATTGAGTTTCATGTCCCTTTAAGAGACTTTCCAATTTTCATTAACAAATAGACAGTCTTTTTATATGCACACTTTCTGAGTTACAAACTACTACTGAGCATTTGCAAAAGTTACCAGTGTAAATGTATATGAGCCTGTGATTGGCTGATTGCTATCGCATGTGACTTGGGGCTGGTAAATGGGGTAAAATACATTTGTTAGAAGAAAAAAAATCCACTACTTTTAAAATTGAGTAATTGTTATTGCATTGTCTTTTTATCATACACTTGTTAATTATGCAATTCTACTGTAGTTAATGGTTCTTAATTGTCAGGAGTCATTTAAACTGGAGTCCAATTAATGAGACAAGATTAGATCTGTCTGTGAAAGCTGCACTCTTCACAAGAAGAATTGGCTCAAACAAAAGAGATATCAGAAGACCTGCAATTAAGAATTGTTGACTTTGTGTTATTAAAGTATCTCTAAAGGCCTTCATGTCCATCATTGTACATTAAGACAAGTTGTTTATAAATACTTGGCCCCGCACAAACATAACACAATTGAGTTATTGGTTAAAATGTTTATAAAAAAACATTTTTAACCCACTTTACACTTTCAATGGGAAGTGCTAGTAGTGTGCTCATTGCACTTCTATTATAAGTAGTTGGTCAGGTGTTGCACTCACGAGCAATCTGAAATACATCTCTCTCTTTTAATGCTTTGTAAAACCAAGTATTAAATGTTACCCATTGCAATTGTGCACTAAAAAATATGTAAGGTGTATAACAAAGAATTTAACTAAAAATTCCACTGCTTACATTTTAGTGTGGGTCCTCATTGAAATCTGTTATCTGATGCAAATGATGTCCCTGCGCTATCTGACATAAATAATGTAGTGTGCACTATACTACCGTATGCACAAAAATTAACCATGCACAGTGCAAAAATTTAAGCAGTATAGATTGTGCGCCAAACGTCTGCATTTTTGCACTCATCTTGTAATCTGGCCCTATGTGTGGTCAATAAAGGCTCAGCACACCAACATTAAAACCTCAGTCCAGATGTAAAGTATGGTGATGGAGACATCATGGTTTAAAGGGGTGCTTTGCTGACAGCTTGCTATCATTGACAGATATATATTAATTCACAAGTTTTTAAGACATTTTGCAAGAGAATGCCAGTTCATCTGTTTGCCAATGGCAGCTCCTCAGACGTTTTGGGTAATGCAAAAAGTCAAAGACCCAAAGCTCAAGAGTAAATCAACAGCAGAATGGCTTTAACCAAAGAAAATGCGTCTTCTGAAGTGGCCCATTCAGAGTCATGATGTCAACCCGTGCTGTGGCATGACCTCAAGAGCGAAATCCCAAGAATAGTGCTGAACTAAATGGCCCAAACTTATTCTTGCAAGTCTGACTACAGGAAACATTTGGTTGAGGTTATTGCTACCAAGGGAGGGTTCAATTCAAGGGTTCACAAGCTTTTTCCACCCTATGCTGTGAATGTTTACACAGTGTGTTAAATAAAGACATAAAGATGTATAATTGTTGTTTGTTTAAGCAGACTGGGTCTGTTGTGACATAGCTGAAGATCAGATCAAACGTTACAACCAATTTATGCAGGAATCCAAGTAATTCTAAAGGATTCACATTTTTTTTTTATTGCCACTGTAAATTGCACATCATTTCAGAAATCCTAATTTATTTATTAACTAAAAGTACATATAATAATGATATTGTGGCTAAAACAATATAAATATCTCTTTAATTTTGATCTCTTATTTGTGATTTTGTTTATAAAGGAAAAATAATTGCATATATTGGTTATTATTAATAATTACAAACTAACAACCCGGTCTTGTTTGGGGTATACTTCTGGCATGTTAATTTGAAGGGAACTCTGGAGTATTTTATCTGTCTGATATATATTTTGCATTCATTCAGAACAAGTACATATTATAAATACAAAATACAAAGTGTAATTGGTTTTTTTTTCTTCGTAAAATGGTCTGAACATGGCGTTCCTTGGGCATTTATGAAATTGTCTCTTAAATCCCAGTGTAATTTTCTAAACATTTCCGCCCTACAGATTGCTCTGTTTTTTCTTGCAAACTAAAAGGTGCCGAAGTTGTGACAAAATACGCAAAAAAATGTAATACCCGGCCTAATAGAAAAAACATGCATACGAAAATAGAGGCGATTGATGCTATACGCAGAAAGCAGCGTAATGTGATTTTGTTTTTGGTGCAGGATATAATTTTTAAAGTGCACCCCCTGCTCACTTCTAACTTCTAACTATACAGTGAAGTTTCCCTTTCCAACAAGCTCTATTACTTTTTATAGGATACTTCTTTCCACTTGCAGGAACTGCCCTCTTTTTAAGTTAATAACACAATGGCCGCTCCTGCGGGGATCGGCGAGTAAACCCCATGTCTGACCTGGCAAAGTTTAGATAATCTCTTATTTACTCTTTCCCTCTCCTTCCTTAACCATGTACATACTCTGGTTGAGAACATTCAATTAACTGTTTGTTTACATGACAAGTATTTTGGTCCAAAAATGTTGTTAGTGTTGTTGGCCAAGGTGAATTTAAAATTATAGCAAGATGTGTGAATACAGTGTATGTGCATCTCACACCTCACTGTCCAATAAAAATAGGCTATTCAGGATCTCTCACCTCACTTAGTATACAGCAAGTACTGTTAAAAACCTGAAGTATCATATTCAAAAATTTTAAGTATAAAATCTTAAATTGTGCTTGGAATTCAAGTTACTTTCATAGCACATTTTCCAAAAAATGCAGCTTGTTGGTTAAAAGTACACTCCTGTACATGACAGTTCTTCTCATACTTATGTGAAGCTCTATTACATGAGAGATTAGACACAGGTTTAAACAGAGGGAATTTTTTGAAGCAAAGGTCTGGCGATCTGTACCTTTTTCACAAGCCCAGAAACACAAATCACAGAATGTGCTTAGCAAATACAATGATTAGAGCAGGGGTATCAAACTCAATGTATCTGGGGGCCACTGGCCAAGTGTTCTTCGCCCATGGGGGCCGCTTGAACTGAGTAAGTGCTAGATATACTAGGAACTGGAAGTGACATTTACCCAAGTAGTAATGCATGGTGGGAGTTGTAGCCCACAACAGACATACACAATTGTCTACATTTATCTTGTGAATGCCAAGGGAAGTGATTGTTCTGGAACTGTATAACAATGTTAAAAGTGACATTTATCCAAGCAGTGCATGGTGGAAGTCTACGCTGGATGCTGTTATTTTTATTTATCGTGTGAGTGCCTATATAGAACATCAACTAGTTACACTTCTTAGAAACCTAAAAATGAATTGACAGCCCAACTTGCCAATCTCAGTGTTCTTCGCTTATCCCCAAAAGAACTTGACATACATAGTTGTCAATGCACCAGGCAACTCTGGGTAAGATATGCAAATTAAATATACAATATCTTGCTTTTTGCTTCCAAGTATTTTGAGTTATTGTGGAGAAAAAAGTATAATTGAGATATATAATTTTATTTTTCTTCATAAATGGAAAGAGTCCACTGCTGCATTCCTTACTTTTGGGAATTCAAAACCCGGCAAGGAGGAGGCAAAGACACCCCAGCCAAAAGCTTAAATACTCTCTCCCACTTTCCTCATCCCCCAGTCATTCTTTGCCTTTCGTCCCAGGAGGTTGGCAGAGAAGTGGCAGAAGTTTTGTTAGTCTCTTATGGAGGGTAGTACTCTTCGGCATGGGACTGGAGTTTTAAGTAATCCTGTCAGTCTCTCAGCAGTCCGGAGATGCAGGGAGATTCTTTCTGCGAACCCATCCTGACTCATATTAACAGCTCCACAAGCAGTCAGCATTGACGAGTTTTGCTGCCTGCTTTCTTCTCTCAAGTCCATGGCAGAGGCGAGGCCTCCTATCTTTCACACTTGATCGGCCGTGTTCCTGTTCCATGGTGTAGATTCCGGTAAGATCGTTTCATTTTACCTTTGTTATGAATGTATGGTTATACAACTGTTTCCCGAGAGGCTCTCACCTTGCGGGATTAACTATAATTCAGGGTCTCAGTGAGGCTCCTTTCGTATCTTGGAATCAAAGGTTAATATCTCCTGAGGGGGTTATTGAACAGGGTTTTTTTATGTTATGTGATTCGACCTGCTTATGTGTAGTGTTACTTAGGCTCATGGCTTGTGGAACGACGTGGCCTTTACGGTTGAGCGCATTTTTTCTGGACTGCATGGTGTACCTCATTTTTGGCTCTCCATTTCAGCATTCCTGACCGTGTTGCGACGGAAGAATTCTGGTCAGCCGGTGTCTGGTTCCTCGGGATCGCGGAATCAAGGAGCCGCTGAGCCGTCCGCCTCTGGGGGTCCTTTTCCCCGAATGGCGAATTCCCTACCACCAACTCTTACTACGCATGCAGATAATCCAGATTTTTGCTTATCCTTCTCTGGAAGGTGGCTTGTTTGCTCCAGAGCTGATGGCACGTTTTCGCATGTCCATAATCATGGCTCTGGCGCATCTGCAACTACCAGAAGTGTGCTTACGATATTGTATGTGTTCCGTTAGCAGGGGCTCCTTAGGCATGGGATGGCCTACTCAGCTTTCCGGGGAACGACTGTCCCTGAGGCTTCAGGGGGTCAACCTTCGGGTTGGGGTCGTCTTCTGCTCCGGAGAAGGTATACTGTGCCTTCCGTTATAGACTGGCGCGCCTTTGTGTCCTACTGAGGCACATTTTGGCGTTATTGAAGGATCCCATCCTTAATGGATATGAGGATTCTCAGTCTTCACCTGAAAGGCTAGCAGAATTAGGTATAAGAGGATGAAGTAATCTTCTTTTAGCCTTGTTTATTGAGTATCCTTTCCAGTTCTGAGCTGGAAGAACAGGATCCCGGTCCTGTGGGTGTGTCTGTTCTTCTTGGGCGATAACCTGCGGGTTGCCTTTATTTTTTATTTTTATCCGGTTAGGATGATTTTTTATTTTGAGCTCATATTTATGCTTTTCCTTTGGGAATGTTTTCTGGAATCAATGCTCGCGATTTCTTGATCGCTCAGTTTACTTCTACGGAAGTTTGTTTGATGTGAGGACATGTTAGTCCTATGTTTGTCTGCGGTTTATCCCCCATCTCTGGGGGTGACTAGGCCTCAACAGTATCGGCCCTTGGTTTCAGACTGGTCCTGATTGGGTTCGGATCTTTCTATTCTTGCGGCCTGTTTCAGACAAGTTGCGCCTGTTCTGCCTGGCTGGTCCGGTTGGGGTGCCGAGTGCTACACATTATTATTGGTGTTATCCCTTGTTTGTAACAAATTCAGCTAAGAATTTTGAGAGGACCTGAGGGTTCGTGAGGCATGGGGGATTGGTTTTGTCCTTTTTAGCCTTCTAGCTGGTCGACTGGGACTCGGTGAAGTTCCGCTGTGACACACTCTGTTGTTCTGTTATTTCGTCAGGAGTGTTTCCTTCCCCGCATGGGTTGGAATTTTGGAGGACTCGGGGCCTCCTTGCCCCCGGTTTCTGGTGGTCTTGCCTTTTAGGAGCTCCTTGGAATTGTTCTTTTTCGGACATGTTCCTTTTGAGGCTCTTCCTTCGGGTTGACTTTCTGGACTTTGTCTGTTCTCCTTAGCGGTTTGACCGCCTTATGGGGGTAGCAAGGTAGCCTTGTGGTTGAAGAAATAGTCATTTGTTGATTATTCTCTCTTTTAGGAGGGCCGAGTGGCCTTTCCTACTCTAGGGAGTTTGTTGTTTTACCTATCAGGGACGTTGGGCTGTGTTGTGTCCTTCCCCAAGCTTTGCTTAGGGTTTTTTTCGGGTGTGGCCCTCTAGTTTCATACTCTGAGGCAATATGGAAACTAGCCTTTGTTTTACTCACTCGTCGGGTGACTTGTCCTCGATGTTCTCCCTTGGTTTTTAGAGTCTTGGCGCGTTACTGTCGTCCCTAGCTCCTTTTTGGGTTGGTATCTACGAGTGAGTCTTGTTCCCGTTCTCCGGTGTAGTCTGGTTTTTCCCCTGTGAGGTCTGCTTCTTCAGATGGGGTACTTGTGTTCCCTAGGGTGTTAATTGTTTTAAACAATTCTGGGGCACGGACCTTTAGTTTTTGTTTTGGATCTTTCTGGATGTCCGGAAACTTATGATCCTGTGGCTTGTTCGGGGTGATCCACTTTTCCAGGGACCATAGTTTATGGCCTACGGACTGGCCAATTGAGTCTGCTAGCAGCTTGGCCAGGATTCTGGGCGCTTTCTGATACACTCCTTTATGGCTTGCTTGGTCCTTTGAACAATTTGTGTTCCCCTTCAGGGGGAGTTCTGTGTTCATTAGTGACGTCTGGATGATTTTCATTTGGCTTTTGTTTTCAGCAGATCATAGTCTGGTGACCATGTGTGCTGTTCTTATATGTGCCTTTCCCTTTGGGGGTTATTGTCCCTCTTAAGGAAAGGTTTTTTTTTTTTCCTCTTTCTGAAGGGTTGTTGTCATGTCCTGTGTGCAGGAGGTTGGAACAGATGTTTTTATCCTGTATGTTCTGTTTCATCTGTGGAGCTTGCAATCTCCATGTTGAGACTGTCTGTTATGCTGGGTCTTCATAGGGGTCATCTGCATCTTGCTATGTTCATCTCCTATGGGGTTCCCATTGGGAGGACACATTTGAAGGAGCTCTTTTGGGCTCCCAAGTTCGATTGGGGTGGCCGGGTTCTCCCCATTCCGTCCTTCCCTGGGGGTTGGTGATTGGGGTCCTTTCTATTCCCCTGTTTTTCAATCCTACTTGGCGCTTGGGCTGGTTCGTTGTAGATCAGGATCTGAGATCTGTTGTACGTCCTCGGGTCATTTGAGGTTCGGTCAGCCTCTTTGAGGTTCTGTGATCCTCAATGTTCTAGATGTTGAGAAGGACTGGCGGCTTTTGTATAGCCTGTGATGTGCCCCCTGTTTAGTGGATGTTTGTGCAGTCTGACGATTAGGGTTTGATATCTTTTTTTCAGCTGCTCTTGCTTGCCTGCAGGTATTCTATTTTGGAGTCATCCTGGTATGACTGTGGCGTGTGGTGTTGTCTCAGGTGTTCGTTTATCTGGGGTTGCTGCACGTATTCGATCTCTGAATATTTCTATAGTCTGAGTTATCTTATAACATGAGGACTCAGTGTTTAGTTGTCCTTTTGGGTGCGGTTGCTCTGTTTTAGGAGTAATTTTCTCCTCGGTTGAGATTCCTGGTCTTAACCTTGTGGTTTCTGTAAGATCTGGGGTCTGGGCATTGCCTGCCTTGTTTCTCAAGACTGGTTCCGGTCTCTTTGAGCTTGGTTAGGTTTTCGGGGTTCCTTATTTTATTTGGACCTTGTACCCTATTTAGGGGTCTTTGGGAATCCTTGATTTTTTTTCTTCCACGTCTTCTCCTTTTTTGGGAGGTTTCGGTAGTTGATCCCTTTTCTATAGTAAGGGGTGTGTGGTTGGGGACCGAATGCTGTGCGGCGGTGTCTCCTGGAGGCGTGTTGACTCAGTTGAGTCTATTTCTGCTGTCTCTAGCAAGGCTTATGGATTATCTGTGGATCAGTGTCCTTAGGGCTTTTTCCTTTTTTCAAAGTTTTCTCGGCTTCGGACGGAGCAGGTTTTTTATGGGTAGGGTTTTGCAGGCATGGTGCCTTCAGAATGGGCTGCCTCTTGTACCCATCCGTTTTGCATTCAATGTCCTCTATAGCTTGGGTATTGTTTTACCAAAAGTAATGAATGCAGCTGCGTACTCTTTCCATTTATGAAGAAAAGCATAAATTATGCTTACCTGATCATTTTGTTTTCTTCAGATGGAAAGAGTCCACAGCTCCCCGCCCGTGTTTTTTATTTGGGGCGTCTATCATATTGATTCCTCTGGCACCTTTTCACCCTGATATTTCTTCTACTGTTCGTTGTTCCTCGGCAGAATGACTGGGGGATGAGGGAAGTGGGAGAGGTATTTAAGCCTTTGGCTGGGGTGTCTTTGCCTCCTCCTGGTGGCCAGGTTCTGAATTCCCAAAAGTAATGAATGCAGCTGTGTACTCTTTCCATCTGAAGAAAAGAACATTATCAGGTAAGCATACTTTATGTTTTTTATTTTAAAAAAGGTTGTAGAGTCTTTTTTGTAAAATAGCAACAATATTATCAACAAGTCTGGGGGCTTTTATTATGGACCTTTTAGGGCTAGATTACAAGTGAGGTGCAAACAGTTTTGTGCAAGTTATAATATCTTTTTGTGAGCAGTTTAAATTGCGCTAATATTACAATTTGAGCGATATTGCGATTGCACTAGCGCAATATCTAATAAATATTTTTTTTTAAATATTGCAGACAAAAGTTATAAGGGCTCAGAGATATGAGATTGCGGGTGTTAGAGGAAAAAAAAGCTGCCAAAGTACTTTTACATAGAGATACACACAGATTGCTAAAGATGTATTTGTATCTATATAGATATGTTTGTGTGTTTACTGTAAATATTTCACATTCCAAACTTTTGCACATAGCAGAATATGTTCTATGTATTTATAGATTATATATTTCTATATATATATCTTTATATATCTATACCTATATATAATCATATTTGTTTTAAAAAAAACATTAGATATATGTAGAAATATTTATTTATAAATAATTAGAATATATTCCGTTATGTAAAGAACATTGGAAAATGAAATATTCATGTTGAGAATATGTCATGTTGTTTGCGCAAGAGAGTGGGTGTTTTTGCTCCATTGACTTCTATGGGGGAATTCCCGAAAACGGGTTTGGGATTTTAGACTTTAAGCCCGATTTTGTTTACCGCTAGATTAAACTAAGACTACCACAAAAAAGCTTAACTCTAGCGGCGTTTTCGCGATTGCGAAAAAGAAATATACCGCTCCACTTGTAATATAGCCAAACTTCACCTACAATTTGCCTTATTTGGAGGGGCCAATCTTGACTTTAGTCTACAGACAACAAGGCTAGCAACAGTCATAAAGTTCATATAAAATGCATTGTTTTGCAGTTATCTGATAAAGCCAATTAGGGACATACTATATATGTAGCAGAGTTAGCCTTGGGTCAGCAAGTTGAATTGCAATTAGTTGCTTAATTTTCAGAGCTAAATTACATGAAAATATATTGCAAAGTTATTTAATTATGCATAATTCAAGTCTGTATATAAAATTCTCAAAGTGTTTACTGTCCTTTTTAAATAGCATGTTGACTAATTTATACATTCAGGGGGTCCTGACATGAGTGTGCATTCAAAATCTGGTCTTGTACACGCCCCCCCAGAGGCAGAACATTTTTTGGCTTACTGCAATGAGAGTTTTTTTTTAGCTAAAAGTTTTCTGCAGGTCAGTTTGAAACAAATTTCAATTAATAAAGCATTGATGCTCATCAATCAATGCACTGCTGCTTTGTAGTGCTGCTCAGTTTTTGACTGTCCTCTTTAAACAGGCTTCACTCTGGCTGCACTATGTTAAGGAAAACTTGCACAGTGCAGAGCACAGCACTTTTTAAAGAGAACAGCCTGATGTGGAGCAGCACTGAAAATGGAAAGTGCTAACAGTTACTGCTTGTGTCCTGTTCCTTCTGCATACATGCTGCTTTTTCTGCAATAACATCTCAGATCACAGCATGTTCTGCCTTGGGGAGCCGCCTCATGAACAGCAATTTAAAGACCAAGGTGCAAATTTGGTCTTTGATGTGCAAAATATATCTGATATCTCAGGGGCTTAAAGAGACACTAAACCCAAACTTTTTCTTTCATGATTCAGATAGAGCATGCGATTTTAAGCAACTTTCTAATTTACTTCTATTATCAATTCTTTTTCTTTATTTGAAAAAGAAGGCACCTAAGCTAAAGAGCCAGCCAATTTTTGGTACTTTTCTTATTGGTTCTGTCTAATGGGCAAGGACAACCCAGGTTGTTCACCAAAATTGGGCTGGCATCTAAACTTACATTCTTGCTTTTCAAATAAAGATACCAAGAGAATGAAGAAAATTTGATAAGGGTAAATTAGAAAGTTGCTTAAAATTGCATGCTCGATCTGAATCACGAAAGAAAAAATGTGGGTTCAGTGTCCCTTTAAATAGTATACAGGAGTTCAGCTCACTATGTCACAGGCCTTACTACACGAAAGGGTAAAACCATTTAACATGTTAATTAACAAGTTTATCAGAATACTTTGTACATGCTTGAGAATTTGCATAGCCAGTCACTGGAAAGTCGGGGTGCCCTCATGGCAGGAAGTGATAGGTAAGATTACAGATACATACACCTTGTCGGAATTGGCGGCCTGGTCGCAGGGTCAACCAGAGCAGTTTCAGAGGATTTGGTTTTATTGGATCTTAGGTCAGAACACGATCTTGGAAAGATACAGGAGGATTAGGGGATATAAACGGCCCACCAGATTACTTATGTCTTGGAACTCTGAACGAGGAAATAACCATGGATAAGATATAAGTGGTATTTTTAGATACATCTATACTTTAAGGTTCATTAGAATAAATTAGGAATCGTATGGCACCACCTGGAGGGGGGGGGGGTGTTAAGTGGGGGAAGGGGGGGATAGGGTCAGTTAGGTATTTATATTAGTAAGATTATGTGATGGACTGAATATTATAAAAGAAGAAAGATGCAATATAACAATACCGTCATAATGTCTTTAAAAGTGGTCACTTTGTAGATGTTTGCTTATGTTACTTACCTATCTTGCGATGTAACCTGTACAGAGGAGCCCATTTGACTGATTCTGTTTTTGTTATAATTTTTTATTAAATATATTATGATTCAAACAAAAAACAGTTCAACTAAATAGTATACAGGAACTGTACAGCTTCATTGTTAATTAGATTTGAGGTCTGTTTAACCCCTTAGATTCCAAAGACGACTGCAAAGCATTGCTGCACAATGACATTAAAACAAACTCCAATGTACAGCAAAACTGTTAAATAACCTTCTTGCGTTATTTTTAACTGCAGTGTGTCCAGCCCATATTAATGTTTGCCCTCTGCATTAATGCCTCTAGAGGAAGTGCACCAGGCTACAAAGACTGCATTATCTGCAGGGCACAGCTGACCTGCACTCACCAGTAGGAGGCCAAATGAATAAATAATTAGCTTTGCTGTCACAAAACATAATTATGTTTCCATAATCAAATTTCCTGTGGTGTTGTCACATTTAATAACGACGGCCTGATTCTTCTTATTACAGACAATCTGGTGTGGTAAATTTAATAAGTATAACATGCTCAGTAATGTGAGCGGTCAGGTGTGAATTCTGCATTGGGCAGACTGATATTGGGCCACAGATTCTGTTATGAAGATGGTGCCAGCTAGGCTTTCTGTTCTCTAGCAGTGTGGAGGAGGTGGATAATTACTTGCTATTCTGATTATGTGCATGCGGACATTGCGTTAACATTACTATACTATAGGGAGTCAATTACCATCTGCCTCCTCTAGCTTATTATAGTAATATTTCCTTGAAAAGCTGTCAGAGCTTAACTTTGTTGTTGTTTCACTGCTGTTGCTTTATTAGTGATAAAAGACTCATTTCTGACAGCATATCTCATATGTTTAAATGGCACTATGGTATCTTAGATACTTGTATAGTATCAAACTGGTGCAGTGAGTTTACTCAATACTGTAAATTGGTTAATATCACTTTCTTGTGTTTTTGTTTTTTTATTAGGATGCCATGCAGGGGTTATCAACTTTGGCACTCTAGAGGATATGGAACTATGGCCGCATTCGGCAATCGCTCCAATCGAACTGGGACTCACTTGGAGCGTTCTGTGAGCACTTGACAGTGAGGTGCTGGGCGTTCCCTCAGAGCTCTGATGACGTAAGTCCCAGTGTTTCCAGTGTGCTGATAAAGCTGGGACTTTTCAGAGCAAGCTCAGACGCTTGTAAACATGGCAGCCTCCACGAGCAACAATATATATATACAGCATATTTATATACACACGTGTTGCTCGTGGAGGCTGCCATGTTTACAATAATGTAAAAGTTAAAGTCTGCATTATCACGATTTGTGAAAGTATTATTAAATTAACAACACATATTTATATATACAGTATATGCATTTATATAAATAAGTGTTGTAAATTTAATAATACTTTCACAAGTAAGGGAGCCACTAATAAACGTTTGCATGTGCAAAGGGATCTACTGCACAATAATGGATTACAATCTGTAATTCATATGCGAGACGTTTCTATTTGCATGCAATATTTCTAATACTAAGGAATTTGAAATATTGCATGCAATTAGAAGCGTCTCTACTATGCAGATCCCTTTGCGCATGCCTACTACTCTGTCAATGCGTGGTGACGTGGGACGTTGCGATGAAAGCGTTTTGTCAAAGCTCCCTAACTGGTGACGTATTCACAGCGCCATGTCATCACCACTGCCAATGTGCCAGCACTGAGAGTAAGCGCTGCCAGAACGCGGCCTATATTTCTCATGATGCTCAGCCAGCTTAAAGTGTCTGAGAATCATGGGAAATGTAGTTCAATACCTCTGGAGTGCCAAAGTTGATCACCCCTGCCAAAGGGTTGCAATGATTTTCATACCCATGTGTTGAAGCCCTTTATGTTAGTAATTTAATGTGATATCATGTGTTTAATAAACATTTTGTCTTGTTTAAAAAGGCACAATTACCTTAAGCGAATACTACATAAGGATCTCATCTAGTCATGTTTTCTGATGGATTTCAATTGCAAGAATTTGCCCCCTCCCTCCCCACAAAATCAATGCATATTTATTTTGCACATTTCTTCTAATGTTAGAACATTCTTCTTTGCACAGCTCAAAAAAGGTAGTGATGACCGAAACAAACACATATCTATGTTCAGACAATTCTTTAAACCATATACAAAGTTGTAAGCATTTGAATAAAATAAAGCGAGTTATGCATATGTGCAAATCATAACCACGGTATAAAAAGCGTTTAAAATATTGTGCGCATCACTTAATAATGAATCAAACTTCAGTATAAGCATAAAATAGTCTAAAAAGAGCATCATCACAGTAAATGCAACGTCTGCAGACAGAAACACTTGCAGGAACACTTAGCGCTTTTGTAGCGCTGCTCCACACCAGGCTGTTCTCTTTAAACAGTGTTGTGCTATTCCTTAAAGGGATATGAAACCCAGACATTTTTCTTTTATGATTCAGACAAAGCATACTATAAAAAAAAAAAAAGTTACCAGTTTGCTTCTGTTATAAAATTAGCTGTTTCCGCGTTATTTGTTGAAGAGATAGCTAGGTGTCTGGAGCACTACATGGCAGAAAATAGCGCTGCCTTCTAATGCTCTTGCAAATGGATAACATTCTTGCAAAACGGCTGTCATAGGGTGCGCTTGACACGTGCATGCTCCTGAGCTTACATCTGTGCTTTTCAACAAGAGAATGAAAATGTGATCATTCAAGTAAATTAGAAAGTTGTTTAAAACTTCATGCTCTATCTGAATCATGAAAGGAAAATTTGGGATTTTGTGTCCTTTAACACAGAACAGCTACAGCTGAAAAGAACTGTCAAATACAAAGCAGCGCTGCTCTCAGGCATTTTTTTTAACTCCACCCCCCCCCCCCCCCTCCTCAGCCTTTCCCAGATTGCAAAGCTGTGCCTCCTGAGCGTAAGACGTTCTTGTGAGCAATGCACCTTTTTATTACTGGATTTTTACCTTATAATTATGTGATGTTAGACCAAGAGCAAAGTATATAAATGTATTAAAAAAACATTAAAAAAAATGTAACAATGTATTTTTTTCTCTGCATCTAATTTGCAATGAAATTTTCAACTGCTGGAAATGATTATAAAACGGCTTTATTCTAGTTAATCAACACATTGCAGTTTAGCTGGTGCTTTTGTGTGACTGGCTGATGTAACATTACATTTTATTTCAAAATGATCTACTGAAAATTGTTCACACAAAAAAAAATCTCATTAGAGAAAGTAAAAAATGAATTTTTCAATCCCTGGTTTGTCTGACCTCTTTAACCTTAGGGCAGCTTTCCCCCGTTGCATTTCCTATATATTTATACGTATTGACAGATTTTCTGTGTAAGTTTTTTTTTTAAATGTGTTGTGCAACTTTTACACAAGGTAACTACACAGTTCTACTGTATAATATTAATTGTACTTTGTGATATTATCTGGTTTTTAAACCCTAATTTACCACAGCTATCGTGAGAAAGTGTGGCTCTCTTATCACATATTCCTGTGTTGTGGTTCCTGTAGGCAAATGCTATTTAGTGTTCTGTAAACACACAGATGCAACAGGTTCCATATGTGTGATTAGAGGATTTCAAACACTGATCTATTTGCTAACTTTGAAGACCGGAATTGGACACACTTACCCTACCCTTACTACTTTAACATCTTTTGTTGTATTCCTCTAAATATAAGACATTCATTTATTTATTCTACACAAATCCCCAAATCCGGGAATTCCAAAATCCAAACCTTTTTAATTTAATATTTTTATTTTTTTAATGAAATGATCAAAAGTTACTATTTTTTTCTGCCTGTAAATCACAATTTTCTCTGCTTGTGTCTTTCGTTTGGTTTTTGTGTTCTAAAATGTAAATGATAGTTTTAGCTTTTACATTTAGGTTGTATCATGTATGTGCTGTATAATTACATGTAAATATCAAGCATCCTTTTTGGCTCCTACAGAAATAAATGTTTGGCTTCTCACTCAATATACATGCTAGTTTATGTGAAAGTGTCATTCTATAGGTTAAAGGGACATTATATTTTCTTTGGATAAATGTTTTGTAGATGATCCATTTGTTTAGCACATTGGGGGGATGGTTTTGTAAAAATGTATAGTTATTTTTAAATAGCGTGCTGATTTTCAGACCAAACCCAAACGTTTTAGATGTATACTGATGTCTACAGACTTCAGATAGCTTCTGTTTGTATAATGGTTCTTTTCATATGGGTGGGAGGGGGTCTGCCTAACTATATATATATATATATATATTCCTTAAACAAAAAACACCTGTAAGGATACAAGCTGAGCCTGGGTTTACATTTTGTACTATAGATTGATGAGCAGTGCACCTGTAGGAATTTACAAATTGGTGTGTGCCGACTCTTAAGAGAAGTTTTATAGATAGATAGATAAAAACACACTGTACTTTTTGTTTTAAAAAAAAAGTCCAGGCACTCAATGATAATTGATTAATATATTGTGCTCAAACATGACGATTACAAATTTTACCTATACTTTTACTATATATAGTAATGTGTAATATATTGGTTGCAATATCACTTTAAACAGCTTTGGTTTTAACCTTTTGTTATGCAGAACATATTTAACATGTTTAATAGGCACTCGTTCAAATGCATCATGCATTTTTTTTTTATCTTAATGTCCCTTTAAATGCTGAAATGTAGTTTTTGGAATATGATTTCCCTTTCGCCCTGAAAGTGTGTGTCAGCATAAAACAGCAGGATCAAAGTAGCTTGCAGAGTAATAAATATTTAAAAATTTACAAACTTAAAAAGACTTGAAAGCAGAGTTAGAGAATGTGCTCAGTGTTTGCACGCACATATAACCACTTATACTTTCATTCCATATTTTTTGCTTTTTAAAAAAAAAATTTAATTTTCTTTGCTAGTAGTCATTTTTCCAGGTGCTTTGCCCTTGCTTGTAATATCTGGGGGCACGATATTATTATCATCATGATCATCAGTTATTTGTAGAGTGCCAATAGATTCTGCAGTGCTAACATAG
The DNA here is from genome assembly GCF_027579735.1 of Bombina bombina. Taxonomy (NCBI): domain Eukaryota; kingdom Metazoa; phylum Chordata; class Amphibia; order Anura; family Bombinatoridae; genus Bombina; species Bombina bombina. The sequence continues at coordinate 333,108,277 of NC_069504.1, read as the reverse complement.
CTCCATTTCAAAATGTAGTATATGTATATGTAGTGTTTTATTGCAAAAAAATGTATTTTTGTACCTTTGTTTCTGAGAAAGGAGATTCTATTAGAAACTTCATTTATTTTTTATTTTATGTTTTCTATCATAACATGGTGTGAGTCTGGGTGACGAAACATAGATTTTCACCATCATGAAATACATTTACAAGGTAAGCATAATTTTTTTTTTTTAAAAAAAAAAAGATATTTTTCCCCATGGTTCATATAGCATACAATAAAAAAAAAAATCTTATTTACTTCTGTTATTAAACAAGTAGTGAAGAGACAAAAGAAGCAGTTTCTTAAATAGGTGGCTGCAAGCTCTCTCATAATGCCATTTCTCCAACATAGGTGTGTCCGGTCCACGGCGTCATCCTTACTTGTGGGATATTCTCTTCCCCAACAGGAAATGGCAAAGAGCCCAGCAAAGCTGGTCACATGATCCCTCCTAGGCTCCGCCTACCCCAGTCATTCTCTTTGCCGTTGTACAGGCAACATCTCCACGGAGATGGCTTAGAGTTTTTTAGTGTTTAACTGTAGTTTTTATTATTCAATCAAGAGTTTGTTATTTTGAAATAGTGCTGGTATGTACTATTTACTCAGAAACAGAAAAGAGATGAAGATTTCTGTTTGTATGAGGAAAATGATTTTAGCAACCGTCACTAAAATCCATGGCTGTTCCACACAGGACTGTTGAGAGCAATTAACTTCAGTTGGGGGAACAGTGAGCAGTCTCTTGCTGCTTGAGGTATGACACATTCTAACAAGACGATGTAATGCTGGAAGCTGTCATTTTCCCTATGGGATCCGGTAAGCCATGTTTATTACGATCGTAAATAAGGGCTTCACAAGGGCTTATTAAGACTGTAGACTTTTTTTGGGCTAAATCGATTCATTATTAACACATATTTAGCCTTGAGGAATCATTTTATTTGGGTATTTTGCTATAATAATATCGGCAGGCACTGTTTTAGACACCTTATTCTTTAGGGACTTTCCCAAAGCATAGGCAGAGCCTCATTTTCGCGCCGGTGTTGCGCACTTGTTTTTGAGAGGCATGGCATGCAGTCGCATGTGAGAGGAGCTCTGATACTTAGAAAGACTTTCTGAAGGCGTCATTTGGTATCGTATTCCCCTTTGGGCTTGGTTGGGTCTCAGCAAAGCAGATACCAGGGACTGTAAAGGGGTTAAAGTTCAAAACGGCTCCGGTTCCGTTATTTTAAGGGTTAAGCTTCCAAATTTGGTGTGCAATACTTTTAAGGCTTTAAGACACTGTGGTGAAAATTTGGTGAATTTTGAACAATTCCTTCATGTTTTTTCGCAATTGCAGTAATAAAGTGTGTTCAGTTTAAAATTTAAAGTGACAGTAACGGTTTTATTTTAAAACGTTTTTTGTACTTTGTTATCAAGTTTATGCCTGTTTAACATGTCTGAACTACCAGATAGACTGTGTTCTGAATGTGGGGAAGCCAGAATTCCTATTCATTTAAATAAATGTGATTTATGTGACAATGATGCCCAAGATGATTCCTCAAGTGAGGGGAGTAAGCATGGTACTGCATCATTCCCTCCTTCGTCTACACGAGTCTTGCCCACTCAGGAGGCCCCTAGTACATCTAGCGCGCCAATACTCCTTACTATGCAACAATTAACGGCTGTAATGGATAATTCTGTCAAAAACATTTTAGCCAAAATGAACACTTATCAGCGTAAGCGCGACTGCTCTGTTTTAGATACTGAAGAGCATGACGACGCTGATAATAATGTTTCTGAAGGGCCCCTAACCCAGTCTGATGGGGCCAGGGAGGTTTTGTCTGAGGGAGAAATTACTGATTCAGGGAACATTTCTCAACAAGCTGAACCTGATGTGATTACATTGAAATTTAAGTTGGAACATCTCCGCATTCTGCTTAAGGAGGTATTATCCACTCTGGATGATTGTGACAAGTTGGTCATCCCAGAGAAACTATGTAAAATGGACAAGTTCCTAGAGGTGCCGGGGCTCCCAGAAGCTTTTCCTATACCCAAGCGGGTGGCGGACATTGTTAATAAAGAATGGGAAAGGCCCGGTATTCCTTTTGTCCCTCCCCCCATATTTAAAAAATTGTTTCCTATGGTCGACCCCAGAAAGGACTTATGGCAGACAGTCCCCAAGGTCGAGGGAGCGGTTTCCACTTTAAACAAACGCACCACTATACCCATAGAGGATAGTTGTGCTTTCAAAGATCCTATGGATAAAAAATTAGAAGGTTTGCTTAAAAAGATGTTTGTTCAGCAGGGTTACCTTCTACAACCAATTTCATGCGTTGTCCCTGTCGCTACAGCCGCATGTTTCTGGTTCGATGAGCTGATAAAGGCGGTCGATAGTGATTCTCCTCCTTATGAGGAGATTATGGACAGAATCAATGCTCTCAAATTGGCTAATTCTTTTACCCTAGACGCCACTTTGCAATTGGCTAGGTTAGCGGCTAAGAATTCTGGGTTTGCTATTGTGGCGCGCAGAGCGCTTTGGTTGAAATCTTGGTCGGCTGATGCGTCTTCCAAGAACAAGCTACTTAACATTCCTTTCAAGGGGAAAACGCTGTTTGGCCCTGACTTGAAAGAGATTATCTCTGATATCACTGGGGGTAAGGGCCACGCCCTTCCTCAGGATCGGCCTTTCAAGGCAAAAAATAAACCTAATTTTCGTCCCTTTCGTAGAAACGGACCAGCCCAAAGTGCTACGTCCTCTAAGCAAGAGGGTAATACTTCTCAAGCCAAGCCAGCTTGGAGACCAATGCAAGGCTGGAACAAGGGAAAGCAGGCCAAGAAACCTGCCACTGCTACCAAGACAGCATGAAATGTTGGCCCCCGATCCGGGACCGGATCTGGTGGGGGGCAGACTCTCTCTCTTCGCTCAGGCTTGGGCAAGAGATGTTCTGGATCCTTGGGCGCTAGAAATAGTCTCCCAAGGTTATCTTCTGGAATTCAAGGGGCTTCCCCCAAGGGGGAGGTTCCACAGGTCTCAGTTGTCTTCAGACCACATAAAAAGACAGGCATTCTTACATTGTGTAGAAGACCTGTTAAAAATGGGAGTGATTCATCCTGTTCCATTAAGAGAACAAGGGATGGGGTTCTACTCCAATCTGTTCATAGTTCCCAAAAAAGAGGGAACGTTCAGACCAATCTTAGATCTCAAGATCTTAAACAAGTTTCTCAAGGTTCCATCGTTCAAGATGGAAACCATTCAAACTATTCTTCCTTCCATCCAGGAAGGTCAATTCATGACCACGGTGGATTTAAAGGATGCGTATCTACATATTCCTATCCACAAGGAACATCATCGGTTCCTAAGGTTCGCATTCCTGGACAAGCATTACCAGTTCGTGGCGCTTCCTTTCGGATTAGCCACTGCTCCAAGGATTTTCACAAAGGTACTAGGGTCCCTTCTAGCTGTGCTAAGACCAAGGGGCATTGCTGTAGTACCTTACTTGGACGACATTCTGATTCAAGCGTCGTCCCTTCCTCAAGCAAAGGCTCACACGGACATAGTCCTGGCCTTTCTCAGATCTCACGGATGGAAAGTGAACGTGGAAAAGAGTTCTCTATCTCCGTCAACAAGGGTTCCCTTCTTGGGAACAATAATAGACTCCTTAGAAATGAGGATATTTCTGACAGAGGCCAGAAAAACAAAACTTCTAGACTCTTGTCGGATACTTCATTACGTTCCTCTTCCTTCCATAGCTCAGTGCATGGAAGTGATCGGGTTGATGGTAGCGGCAATGGACATAGTTCCTTTTGCGCGCATTCATCTAAGACCATTACAACTGTGCATGCTCAGTCAGTGGAATGGGGATTATACAGACTTGTCTCCGAAGATACAAGTAAATCAGAGGACCAGAGACTCACTCCGTTGGTGGCTGTCCCTGGACAACCTGTCACGAGGGATGACATTCCGCAGACCAGAGTGGGTCATTGTCACGACCGACGCCAGTCTGATGGGCTGGGGCGCGGTCTGGGGATCCCTGAAAGCTCAGGGTCTTTGGTCTCGGGAAGAATCTCTTCTACCGATAAATATTCTGGAACTGAGAGCGATATTCAATGCTCTCAAGGCTTGGCCTCAGCTAGCGAGGGCCAAGTTCATACGGTTTCAATCAGACAACATGACAACTGTTGCGTACATCAACCATCAGGGGGGAACAAGGAGTTCCCTAGCGATGGAAGAAGTGACCAAAATCATTCTATGGGCGGAGTCTCACTCCTGCCACCTGTCCGCTATCCACATCCCAGGAGTGGAAAATTGGGAAGCGGATTTTCTGAGTCGTCAGACATTGCATCCGGGGGAGTGGGAACTCCATCCGGAAATCTTTGCCCAAGTCACTCAGCTGTGGGGCATTCCAGACATGGATCTGATGGCCTCTCGTCAGAACTTCAAAGTTCCTTGCTACGGGTCCAGATCCAGGGATCCCAAGGCGGCTCTAGTGGATGCACTAGTAGCACCTTGGACCTTCAAACTAGCTTATGTGTTCCCGCCGTTTCCTCTCATCCCCAGGCTGGTAGCCAGGATCTATCAGGAGAGGGCGTCGGTGATCTTGATAGCTCCTGCGTGGCCACGCAGGACTTGGTATGCAGATCTGGTGAATATGTCATCGGCTCCACCTTGGAAGCTACCTTTGAGACGAGACCTTCTTGTTCAGGGTCCGTTCGAACATCCGAACCTGGTTTCACTCCAGCTGACTGCTTGGAGATTGAACGCTTGATCTTATCGAAGCGAGGGTTCTCAGATTCTGTTATCGATACTCTTGTTCAGGCCAGAAAGCCTGTAACTAGAAAGATTTACCACAAAATTTGGAAAAAATATATCTGTTGGTGTGAATCTAAAGGATTCCCTTGGGACAAGGTTAAGATTCCTAAGATTCTATCCTTCCTTCAAGAAGGATTGGAAAAAGGATTATCTGCAAGTTCCCTGAAGGGACAGATTTCTGCCTTGTCTGTGTTACTTCACAAAAAGCTGGCAACTGTGCCAGATGTTCAAGCCTTTGTTCAGGCTCTGGTTAGAATTAAGCCTGTTTACAAACCTTTGACTCCTCCTTGGAGTCTCAATTTAGTTCTTTCAGTTCTTCAGGGGGTTCCGTTTGAACCCTTACATTCCGTTGATATTAAGTTATTATCTTGGAAAGTTTTGTTTTTAGTTGCAATTTCTTCTGCTAGAAGAGTTTCAGAATTATCTGCTCTGCAGTGTTCTCCTCCTTATCTGGTGTTCCATGCAGATAAGGTGGTTTTACGTACTAAACCTGGTTTTCTTCCAAAAGTTGTTTCTAACAAAAACATTAACCAGGAGATTATCGTACCTTCTCTGTGTCCGAAACCAGTTTCAAAGAAGGAACGTTTGTTGCACAATTTGGATGTTGTTCGCGCTCTAAAATTCTATTTAGATGCTACAAAGGATTTTAGACAAACATCTTCCTTGTTTGTTGTTTATTCCGGTAAAAGGAGAGGTCAAAAAGCAACTTCTACCTCTCTCTCTTTTTGGATTAAAAGCATCATCAGATTGGCTTACGAGACTGCCGGACGGCAGCCTCCCGAAAGAATCACAGCTCATTCCACTAGGGCTGTGGCTTCCACATGGGCCTTCAAGAACGAGGCTTCTGTTGATCAGATATGTAGGGCAGCGACTTGGTCTTCACTGCACACTTTTACCAAATTTTACAAGTTTGATACTTTTGCTTCTTCTGAGGCTATTTTTGGGAGAAAGGTTTTGCAAACCGTGGTGCCTTCCATTTAGGTGACCTGATTTGCTCCCTCCCTTCATCCGTGTCCTAAAGCTTTGGTATTGGTTCCCACAAGTAAGGATGACGCCGTGGACCGGACACACCTATGTTGGAGAAAACAGAATTTATGTTTACCTGATAAATTACTTTCTCCAACGGTGTGTCCGGTCCACGGCCCGCCCTGGTTTTTTTAATCAGGTCTGATAATTTATTTTCTTTAACTACAGTCACCACGGTACCATATGGTTTCTCCTATGCAAATATTCCTCCTTAACGTCGGTCGAATGACTGGGGTAGGCGGAGCCTAGGAGGGATCATGTGACCAGCTTTGCTGGGCTCTTTGCCATTTCCTGTTGGGGAAGAGAATATCCCACAAGTAAGGATGACGCCGTGGACCGGACACACCGTTGGAGAAAGTAATTTATCAGGTAAACATAAATTCTGTTTTTATTTTAAAATAAAAAATTTGCGGTCAGCAACGTTTATCAACTACCTATGGGTGACCTTTAGTGTATTTTTTTACAATAAACACCTCGAGACTTTAATATAAAAGGTTTAGTTATACATAGTAAAGCAACTTTGCAATATTATTTTATTATTTATTTTTCAATGTAGTTTATCACTGGTAATTGTAGCTTTTCTAATTCTCAGAATTGATAAGAAAAAAAACATACTTCAGACTTCAAGGCTAATCTTGCTATGTATCTTTCCCTAACTGGCTTTAGCACATAATAACTGCAAAAAATGCACATTATGCTGACATAACTGGGGCTAGCCTTGTTAGCTGCAGATATGAGCATGCATTGGCTCCTCCAAATAAGGCAAGATGGGGGTGAAGTTTGGCTATTGAAAAACAAATGCAGTAAACAAGTTTAGACTTGGCTGATATGTCATTCTATAACAAGTTTTTTAGTGTCCCTTTGCCACTGCCATTTAAGTATCCTTAACCCAAGGGGTATGTGGAACATAATGTTAAATATGCTAAATTTAAAAAGTTCAAAGAGTTTATTTTCCTTTTTTTTAAATTTTAAACCTTTGTGAAATTCATTAATACTGGCCATGTTGTTTGTACTATAGCCCAATTATTGTCACATGTCTATCTTTGTATACACGCGTAGGGTAATACACAATGACACAATTGTTCCTAGGCGAGAATAGTTATGAATTGAAAGTTTGATCTTAACACAATAATGCTCCCCTTCAGACAGCAAGTCTGCAATGGCAAGAATCAAATGTTCTGGTATAAAGCCGTGCATAAGTTTGTATGCGTGTGTACGTTACCTTATTCCTACAGCAATCATTTTCTTTTTAGTCTCACAGAATGAGCAGCTATTTAAATCCCTGTGATCTTGAATTTGCCGCTAGAACATCCAAACCCAACACTCATGTGGAGTGTCCTGCCAATACATGTTTGAAGAAGCGTAAAATGCAAACAATGCCTGGAGAAGAGTTTCTCATGGACTTGTGAGCCCTCTTTGGATCTGGGTTGGCATAAGATGATGTTTCTAGACTTGAACATAAGAAGAATAAAATTTAACAGTTATAGAAAGGCCAAGTCACCAAATGTAGGCTCTTTTGGAACCTGGATAATCCATTTCTGCTTGGCTTCCCATTCAAAACGATGAAAAGGGAAGTTCTATTAACTGGCACTGAAACATGCTACAGTTACCAATCATCATATCAAAAGCTCATGTCTAAGAAAAACTGTGGGTGGCTGGTATTTAATTGTAAAGCCTATACAAAGAAGAAAGAACTACATTTCTCCAACATAGGTGTGTCCGGTCCACGGCGTCATCCTTACTTGTGGGATATTCTCTTCCCCAACAGGAAATGGCAAAGAGCCCAGCAAAGCTGGTCACATGATCCCTCCTAGGCTCCGCCTACCCCAGTCATTCTCTTTGCCGTTGTACAGGCAACATCTCCACGGAGATGGCTTAGAGTTTTTTAGTGTTTAACTGTAGTTTTTATTATTCAATCAAGAGTTTGTTATTTTAAAATAGTGCTGGTATGTACTATTTACTCAGAAACAGAAAAGAGATGAAGATTTCTGTTTGTATGAGGAAAATGATTTTAGCACCGTAACTAAAATCCATGGCTGTTCCACACAGGACTGTTGAGAGCAATTAACTTCAGTTGGGGGAACAGTGTGCAGTCTCTTACTGCTTGAGGTATGACACATTCTAACAAGACGATGTAATGCTGGAAGCTGTCATTTTCCCTATGGGATCCGGTAAGCCATGTTTATTAAGATAGTAAATAAGGGCTTCACAAGGGCTTATTAAGACTGTAGACTTTTTCTGGGCTAAATCGATTCATTATTAACACATATTTAGCCTTGAGGAATCATTTATTCTGGGTATTTTGATATGATTATATCGGCAGGCACTGTTTTTGACACCTTATTCTTTAGGGGCTTTCCCTAATCATAGTCAGAGCCTCATTTTCGCGCCGGTATGGCGCACTTGTTTTTGAGGACAGCATGGCATGCAGCTGCATGTGTGTGGAGCTCTGATACATAGAAAGGTCTTTCTGAAGGCATCATTTGGTATCGTATTCCCCTTTGGGCTTGGTTGGGTCTCAGCAAAGCAGATTCCAGGGACTGTAAAGGGGTTAAATATAAAAACGGCTCCGGTTCCGTTATTTTAAGGGTTAAAGCTTCCAAATTTGGTGTGCAATACTTTTAAGGCTTTAAGACACTGTGGTGAAATTTTGGTGAATTTTGAACAATTCCTTCATACTTTTTCGCAATTGCAGTAATAAAGTGTGTTTAGTTTAAAATTTAAAGTGACAGTAACGGTTTTATTTTAAAACGTTTTTTGTGCTTTGTTATCAAGTTTATGCCTGTTTAACATGTCTGAACTACCAGATAGATTGTGTTCTGACTGTGGGGAAACCAAGGTTCCTTGTCATTTAACTATATGTATTTTATGTCATAAAAAAATTTAGTAAAAATGATGCCCAAGATGATTCCTCAAGTGAGGGGAGTAAGCATGGTACTGCATCATCCCCTCCTTCGTCTACACCAGTCTTGCCCATACAGGAGGCCCCTAGTACATCTAGTGCGCCAATACTCCTTACTATGCAACATTTAACGGCTGTAATGGATAATTCTATCAAAAACATTTTAGCCAATATGCCCACTTATCAGTGAAAGCGCGACTGCTCTGTTTTAGAAAATTCTGTAGAGCATGAGAACGCTGATGATATGGTTTCTGAAGGGCCCCTACACCAGTCTGAGGGGGCCAGGGAGGTTTTGTCTGAGGGAGAAATTTCAGATTCAGGAAACATTTCTCAACAAGCTGAACCTGATGTGATTACTTTTAAATTTAAGTTGGAACATCTCCGCGCTCTGCTTAAGGAGGTGTTATCCAATTTGGATGATTGTGATTATCTGGTCATTCCAGAACCACTATGTAAAATGGAAAAGTTCTTAGAGGCCCCGGGGCCCCCCGAAGCTTTTCCTATATCCAAGCGGGTGGCGTACATTGTTAGTACAGAATGGGACAGGCCCGGTATACCTTTAGTACCTCCCCCCATATTTATAAAATTGTTTTCCTATAGTCGACACCAGAAAGGACTGATGGCAGACAGTCCCCAAGGTCGAGGGGGCGGTTTCTACTCTACACAAGCGCGCCACTATACCCATAGAAGATAGTTGTGCTTTCCAAGATCCTATGGATAAAAAATTAGAAGGTCTGCTAAAGATGTTTGTTCAGCAAGGTTCCCTTCTACAACCAATTGCATGCATTGTCCCTGTCACTGCAGCCGCGTGTTTCTAGTTTGATGAGCTAGGAAAGGCGATTATTAGTAATTCTTCTTCTTATGAGGAGATTATGGACAGAATTCGTGCTCTTAAATTGGCTAATTCTTTCACCCTAGACGCCACCTTGCAATTGGCTAGGTTAGCGGCGAAAAAATTCTGGGTTTGCTATTGTGGCGCAGAGCGCTTTGGTTAAAATCTTGGGCAGCGGATGCGTCTTCCAAGAACAAATTGCTTGACATTCCTTTCAAGGGGAAAACACTCTTTGGCCCTGACTTGAAAGAGATTATCTCTGATATCACTGGGGGCAAGGGCCACGCCCTTCCTCAGGATAGGTCTTTTCAAGACCAAAAATAAACCTAAGTTTCGTCCCTTTCGCAGAAACGGATCAGCCCCAAGGGCTACGTCCTCTAAGCAGGAAGGTAATACTTCTCAAGCCAATCCAGCCTGGAGACCTATGCAAGGCTGGAACAAAGGAAAGCAGGCCAGGAAACCTGCCACTGCTACCAAGACAGCATGAAATGCGGGCCCCCGATCCGGGACCGGATCTGGTGGGGGGCAGACTCTCTCTCTTCGCTCAGGCTGGGGCAAGAGATGTTCTGGACCCTTGGGCGCTAGAAATAGTCTCCCAAGGTTATTCTCTGGAGTTCAAGGGGCTTCCTCCAAGGGGGAGGTTCCACAGGTCTCAGTTGTCTTCAGACCACATAAGAAGACAGGCATTCTTACATTGGGTAGAAGACCTGCTAAAAATGGGAGTGATTCATCCTGTTCCATTAGGAGAACAAGGGATGGGGTTCTACTCCAATCTGTTCATAGTTCCCAAAAAAGGAGGGAACGTTCAGACCAATCTTAGATCTCAAGATCTTGAACAAGTTTCTCAAGGTTCCATCGTTCAAGATGGAAACCATTCGAACACTTCTTCCTTCCATCCAGGAAGGTCAATTCATGACCAAGGTGGATTTCAAGGATGCGTATCTACATATTCCTATCCACAAGGAACATCATCGGTTCCTAAGGTTTGAATTCCTGGACAAGCATTTCCAGTTCGTGGCGTTTTCTTTCGGATTAGCCACTGCTCCTAGGATTTTCTCATAGGTACTAGGGTCCCTTCTGGCGGTGCTAAGACCAAGGGGCATTGCTGTAGTACCTTACTTGGACGACATTCTGATTCGAGCGTCGTCCCTTCCTCAAGTAAAGGCTCACACGGACATTGTCCTGGCCTTTCTCAGATCTCACGGATGGAAAGTGAACGTGGAAAAGAGTTCTCTATCTCCGTCAACGAGGGTTCCCTTCTTGGGAACTATAATAGACTCCTTAGAAATGAGGATTTTTCTGACAGAAGCCAGAAAAACAAAACTTCTAGACTCTTGTCGGATACTTCATTCCGTTCCTCTTCCTTCCATAGCGCAGTGCATGGAAGTGATAGGTTTGATGGTAGCGGCAATGGACATAGTTCCTTTTGTGCGCATTCATCTAAGACCATTACAACTGTTCCTGCTCAGTCAGTGGAATGGGGACTATTCAGACTTGTCTCCGAAGATACAAGTAAATCAGAGGACCAGAGACTCATTCCGTTGGTGACTGTCCCTGGACAACCTGTCACAAGGGATGACCTTCCGCAGACCAGAGTGGGTCATTGTCACGACCGACGCCAGTCTGATGGGCTGGGGCGCGGTCTGGGGATCCCTGAAAGCTCAGGGTCTTTGGTCTCGGGTAGAATCTCTTCTACCGATAAATATTCTGGAACTGAGAGCGATATTCAATGCTCTCAAAGCTTGGCCTCAGCTAGCGAGGGCCAAGTTCATACATCAACCATCAGGGGGGAACAAGGAGTTCCCTAGCGATGGAAGAAGTGACCAAAATCATTCTATGGGCGGAGTCTCACTCCTGCCACCTGTCTGCTATCCACATCCCAGGAGTGGAAAATTGGGAAGCGGATTTTCTGAGTCGTCAGACATTGCATCCGGGGGAGTGGGAACTCCATCCGGAAATCTTTGCCCAAGTCACTCAACCGTGGGGCATTCCAGACATGGATCTGATGGCCTCTCGTCAGAACTTCAGAGTTCCTTACTACGGGTACAGATCCAGGGATCCCAAGGCGGCTCTAGTGGATGCACTAGTAGCACCTTGGACCTTCAAACTAGCTTATGTGTTCCCGCCGTTTCCTCTCATCCCCAGGCTGGTAGCCAGGATCAATCAGGAGAGGGCGTCGGTGATTTTGATAGCTCCTGCGTGGCCACGCAGGACTTGGTATGCAGATCTGGTGAATATGTCATCGGCTCCACCATGGAAGCTACCTTTGAGACGAGACCTTCTTGTTCTAGGTCCGTTCGACCCACTCCAGCTGACTGCTTGGAGATTGAACGCTTGATCTTATCAAAGCGAGGGTTCTCAGATTCTGTTATTAATACTCTTGTTCAGGCCTGAAAGCCTGTAACCAGAAAATTACCACATAATTTGGTATATCTGTTGGTGTGAATCTGCAGGATTCCCTTGGGACAAGGTTAAGATTCCTAAGAGTCTATCCTTCCTTCGAGAAGGATTGGAAAAAGGATTATCTGCAAGTTCCTTGATGGGACAGATTTCTGCCTTGTCTGTGTTACTTCACAAAAAGCTGGCAGCTGTGCCAGATGTTCTAGCCTTTGTTCAGGCTCTGGTTAGAATCAAGCCTGTTTACAAAATTTTGACTCCTCCTTGGAGTCTCAACCTAGTTCTTTCAGTTCTTCAGGGGGTTCCGTTTGAACCCTTACATTCCGTTGATATTAAGTTATTATCTTGGAAAGTTTTGTTTTTGGTTGCAATTTCTTCTGCTAGAAGAGTTTCAGAATTATCTGCTCTGCAGTGTTCTTCTCCTTATCTGGTGTTCCATGCAGATAAGGTGGTTTTGCGTACTAAACCTGGTTTTCTTCCAAAAGTTGTTTCTAACAAAGACATTAACCAGGAGATAGTTGTGCCTTCTTTGTGTCCTAATCCAGTTTCAAAGAAGGAACGTTTGTTGCACAACTTGGATGTAGTTCGTGCTCTCAAATTTTACTTAGCAGCTACTAAGGTTTTCAGACAAACTTTGTCTTTGTTTGTTGTTTATTCTGGTAAACGGAGAGGTCAAAAAGCAACTTCTACCTCTCTCTCCTTCTGGATTAAAAGCATTATCCGATTGGCTTATGAGACTGCCGGACGGCAGCCTCCTGAAAGAATCACAGCTCACTCCACTAGGGCTGTGGCTTCCACATGGGCCTTCAAGAACGAGGCTTCTGTTGATCAGATATGTAAGGCAGCGACTTGGTCTTCACTGCACACTTTTTCTAAATTTTACAAATTTGATACTTTTGCTTCTTCTGAGGCTATTTTTGGGAGAAAGGTTTTGCAAGCCGTGGTGCCTTCCATTTAGGTGACCTGATTTGCTCCCTCCCTTCATCCGTGTCCTAAAGCTTTGGTATTGGTTCCCACAAGTAAGGATGACGCCGTGGACCGGACACACCTATGTTGGAGAAAACAGAATTTATGTTTACCTGATAAATTACTTTCTCCAACGGTGTGTCCGGTCCACGGCCCGCCCTGGTTTTTTTAATCAGGTCTGATAATTTATTTTCTTTAACTACAGTCACCACGGTAACATATGGTTTCTCCTATGCAAATATTCCTCCTTAACGTCGGTCGAATGACTGGGGTAGGCGGAGCCTAGGAGGGATCATGTGACCAGCTTTGCTGGGCTCTTTGCCATTTCCTGTTGGGGAAGAGAATATCCCACAAGTAAGGATGACGCCGTGGACCGGACACACCGTTGGAGAAAGTAATTTATCAGGTAAACATAAATTCTGTTTTTCATAAGGTATTCAAGCACACTGGGCTGATCGCAAACCCTGTTACTGTGGGCTGATGAAGGTCTATATTAATAAAGATATTTATGCACCTCCAGTTGGTTTCCTACTTCTAAGCAATACATTTTTTAAAATGCTGCTGCATTCTATGAGTATTATTTTTTGAGTATTGTGTTATAAAAAGATTCTATATTTATTTGACTTTTTTAAATGTCATCACTGGGACTGAAGCTTCAAGGTTTTTTTCCTGTGGTTGTGATGCATATTTTTATAACCACATCCTTGGTGGTAGTAACTAAATTTAGCTTACTCCAGAAATTTAGCTTACTCCAGAAATGTTGTACAACAAGAGTTTCAGAATGACGATGTATAGACACAAAGACAACAGTATAAAAGGGTGTTGGAAATCACTACCAGTCTTTTTATTCACAACCTATTACCAACCTGTAAATATGTATAGGATATTTTGGTGCTGCTGTAATTAAAGTAAAGGGAGGTAATATTTATCAGCCTATCTGTTTTTTAAAATTATAATTACTTTAAATAAGAAATTAACGGCTAGATTACGAGTTGTGCGTTAAGCTGAAAAAGCAGTGTTAACAGGTCCTAACGCTGCTTTTTCACTACCGCTGCTATTACGAGTCTTGCAGGTTTAGGGGCACCGCACACTTCTTTTGCCTTACCGCAAAACGACTTACGTAAACTTTGTAAACCCTTTTTTCTATGGGACTTCCATAGCGATGGTATTACGAGTCTGTCCTGGGAGGCCAAAAAGTGAGCGGTACACTCTCTACCTCCAAGATCCGTAACGCATTCTAAAGTCAGTAGTTATGAGTTTTACACTACAACGCCGTAGCATAAAACTCATAACTAAAGTGCTAAAAAGTACACTAATACCCATAAACTACCTATTAACCCCTAAACCGAGGCCCTCCCGCATCGCAAACACTATAATAACATTTTTAACCCCTAATCTGCTGCTCCGGACATCACCGCCACTAGAATAAACATATTAACCCCTAAACCGCCACACTCCCATCTCACAATCACTAGTTAAATATTATTAACCCCCAATCTGCCGCCCCTAACATCGCCGCCACCTACATTATTCTTATTAACCCCTAATCTGCCACTCCGGACACTGCTGCCACCTACATTATACTTATTAACCCCTAATCTGCTGCCCCCAACATCGCCGACACCTACATTATATTTATTAACCCCTAATCTACCGCCCCAACATCGCCGCCACTATAATAAACATATTAACCCCTAAACCGCCATACTCCTGACTCACAAACACTATTTAAATATTATTAAACCCTAATCTGCCGTCCCTAACATCGCCGCCACCTACCTACATTTATTAATCCCTTATCTACCTACAGTCTAACCCTAATACCCCCTAACTTAAATATAATTACAATAAATCTAAATAAATATTAATAACTAAATCATTTCTATTTAAAACTAAATAATTACCTGTAAAATAAACCCTAAGATAGCTACAATCTAACTAATATTTACATTGTAGCTATCTTAGGGTTTATTTTTATTTTACAGGCAAGTTTGTATTTATTTTAACTGGATAGAATAGTTACTAAATAGTTATTAACTATTTAATAACTACCTAGCTAAAATAAATACAAAAGTACCTGTAAAATAAAACCTAACCTAAGTTACAATAACACCTAACACTACACTACAATTACATAAATTAACTAAATTAAAAAACAATTAAATAAATTAATTTAAATTAGCTAAATTACAAAAATAAATAAATAAATAAATTACAGAAAATAGGAAATAAATTACAGATCTTTAAACTAATGACACCTAATCTAATAGCCCTATCAAAATAAAGAACCCTAGCCTAAACTAAACTATCAATAGCCCTTAAAAAGGGCCTTTTGCGGGGCATTGCCCCAAAGTATTCAGCTCTTTGTATTTTTTTTTACAGGTAAAACAACCCCCCCCACCACCCACACAACCAACCCCCCAAATAAAATACTAACTAAGAAAACCTAAGCTCCCCATTGCCCTGAAAAGGCATTTAGCTCTATTGCAGCCCAAATCCATAACCTAAAAAATAAACTCACCCAATACACCCTTAAAAAAAACCTAACACTAACCCCCTGAAGATCGACTTACAGTTCTGAAGACCGGGCATCCATCCTCAAGAAAGCGGCAGAAGTCTTCATCCAACCGGGCCGAAGTTCTTAACGAAGCCGGGCGAAGTGGTCCTCCAGACGGCATCTTCTATCTTCATCCATCCGACGCGGAGCGGGTCCATCTTTAAGACATCCGACGCGGAGCATCCTCTTCATCCGGAGTCTTCTTACTGAATGACGGTTCCTTTAAATGACGTTATCCAGGATGGCGTCCCTTAGATTCCGATTGGCTGATAGAATTCTATCAGCCAATCGGAATTAAGGTAGAAAAAATCCTATTGGCTGATGCAATCAGCCAATAGGATTGAGCTCGATTTCTATTGGCTGTTCCAATGAGGATGGATGTCCGATCTTCAGAACTGTAAGTCGATCTTCAGGGGGTTAGTGTTAGGTTTTTTTTAAGGGTGTATTGGGTGGGTTTATTTTTTAGGTTAGGGATTTGGGCTGCAATAGAGCTAAATGCCCTTTTAAGGGCAATGCCCATCCAAATGCCCTTTTCAGGGCAATGGGGAGCTTAGGTTTTTTTAGTTAGTATTTTATTTGGGGGATTGGTTGTGTGGGTGGTGGGTTTTACTGTTGGGGTGGTTGTTTGTTTTTTTGTTTTTTTACATGTAAAAGAGCTGATTACTTTGGGGCAATGCCCAGCAAAAGGCCCTTTTAAGGGCTATTGATAGTTTAGTTTAGGCTAGGGTTTATTTTTATTTTGGGTGGGCTTTTTTTATTTTGATAGGGCTATTAAATTTGGTGTAATTAGTTTAGAGATCTGTACTGTAATTTGTTTTTTATTTTCTGTAATTTAGTGTTTTTTTTGTAATTTAGCTAATTTAATTTATATAATTGTTTTTAATTTAGTTAATTTATTTAATTGTAGTGTAGTGTTAGGTGTTATTGTAACTTAGGTTAGGTTTTATTTTACAGGTACTTATGTATTTATTTTAGCTAGGTAGTTATTAAATAGTTAATAACTATTTAGTAACTATTCTACCTAGTTAAAATAAATATAAACTTGCCTGTAAAATAAAAATAAAACCGAAGATAACTACAATGTAACTATTAATTATATTGTAGCTAGCTTAGGGTTTATTTTACAGGTAAGTATTTAGTTTTAACACAAATAAAAGAAAAGAATACACTTATAGCACTCCAGGGTCATATTTTTCAGTAGGGAATAAATGTGAGAGGTATCATATCTCTAACTGAACGTTAGAGAGTAGAAATGGGAGAGAAAAAAATATATTTTAATTTTGTTTTTGTCTCTCCCATTTCTACACTCTAATGTTCAGTTAGAGATATGATACCTCTCACATTTATTCACTATTGAAAAATATGACCCTGGAGTGCTATAAGTGTATTCTTTTCTTTGTTTTAATTTAATTTTTACACAGCACCCATTTCTTGCCAGACTTGGTGGCTAAATTAAAGAATAAGGGTCTATCTAATTAAGTAGTGCCATTGGTATAACCAATAAGTATTTAGTTTTAAATAGGAATTATTTAGGTAATAATATTAATATTTATTTAGATTTATTGTAATTATATTTAAGTTAGGGGTGTTAGGGTTAGACTTAGGTTTAGGGGTTAATACATTTAGTATAGTGGCAGCGACGTTGGGGGCGGCAGATTAGGGGTTAATAAATGTAGGTAGGTGGCAGCGACATTGGGGGGGGAGATTAGGGGTTATTAAATATAATGTAGTTGTCGGCGATGTTGGGGGCAGCAGATTAGGGGTTAATTAGTATAATGTAGGTGGCGACGATGTCCGGAGAGGTAGATTAGGGGGTAATAAATATAATGTAGGTGTCGATAATGTCAGGGGCGACAGATTAGGGGTTAATAAGTGTAAGATTAGGGGTTTTTAGACTCGGTGTTCATGTTAGGGTATTAGGTGTAAACATAACTTTTATTTCCCCATAGGAATCAATGGGGCTGCGTTACTGAGTTTTACGCTGCTTTTTTTGAAGGTGTTAGACTTTTTCTCAGCCGGCTCTCCCCGTTGATTCCTATGGGGAAATAGTGCACAAGCACGTACAATCAGCTCACCACTGACTTAAGCAGCGCTTGTATTGAAGTGCGGTATTTTGCTCAACGCTCACTTCTTGCCTTTTAACTCCGGGTTTGTAGTGAGCGGTGAGAAAAAACTGCTCGTTAGCACCGCATAGCTCCTAACGCAAAACTCGTAATCTGGTTGTAATTTAATTCTTACACTTCCTTGTAATGTTACAATTTTGCTGCTGGCAACTAATAATAACAAAATCTTAATAATTAAAAAAAAAAAGGTTAAGAACCAATAATTTCAGCTTTTGAGCTAAACAGTTAAATTTGAGCTGTACCTGTTTTATTTGCCTAGTAGGCAGAGGCCTTTAAATAAAGTTATATGTTTAACCTACTTAAGACTGGACTGGTCTGTGCATTGATAGTTTAAGCAACCACCCACTGAACGGACAATGACTTCTTTCTGCAATCCTCAATATACTCCTGTGTCTCTTTCCACTTCACTATATTACTTAAGGATGAAGAGGGTGTATCCAGGAGGGAAGAAATATTTCTGTCTCCTCTCAGTTTGTGTGTGTGTTATGTTCAATGGCAGAGGTTGAATTTTTAGCTCACTTTATAGCAGAGTATTTGGGTTTTAAACTAATAGGATCACATTCTTAATCTCATTTTAGGAGTGTGGGAATGTTGCTGCAAAAATTATAAATGCTCTCCGTTCAGAAAGTTACAATTTTCATGATTGCTTAAAGGGACAGAAAACCCCAAAAATTGAATTCATGATTTGGATAGAACATACAATTTTAAACAACTTTTAAATTAACTTTTATTATCAAATATGCTTCATTCCCTTGTTATACTTTGCTAGAGAAACAGCATTGCACTACTTGCATCTAGCTGAACACATCTAGTTAGCCAATCACAAATATATGCAGGCACCAACTCCCACTAGTGTAGCATATGTGCGTATTCATTTTGAACAAAGGATACCAAAAGAACAAAGCACATTTGAAAATAGGGGTAATTTTAAAAGTGTCTTAAAATGACATGCTCTATCTGATTCTTGCAAGTTTGATTTTTACTTTCCTATCCCTTTAAGTACATTTACATTTAAAAATGTATTTAATTTCCAAGTAACAAAAAAAATGACATTGTTAGTATGTGATAGTTCTAGCTGTCTATCCATATACATTGTTCATATATGTAAAGTCTCTCAACATGATTTTAATTTAGAAAATGAATAATGCATAAAGTAAATACAATTGTACTGTTTAGCATATTGTACCTGTTATTCATTAATATTATCTGTATTTGAATACGCTGTTGTTTTTATCTTGACATTCATAAGGTTTGTCTAAAAGGTTCCAGTGAGGATGTCAAAAATGCAGGCATATTTTGATTGCATTGCTATTCATACGCTTGCTAAAGTAAAAATATACACTGGGTCAGTGTGCAGTAACAGTCAAAGCTGTGTCTTAAAAGAGGCCGGCTTCAAGTCAATGGAGTCCTGCAGTTACAAGAATGTTCTATCAAATGTGGTAACAGGAGTGTGAGAATTCTTTGTGCTGCAGGGAAATGACTCCAATAGACACTAATTCTTTGCTGTCTAAACTGGTCAAGGTCATAATCAAAGTAATAATAACCACACAACTCAGATTATAAAGAGAGAGAAAAATAGCATTCTGCCCTAGAAATTGTACTTTCTTTTATACAGCTCTTGCACGATCACTCTGGAATGCGATGTACTGTTTTAATATTACTCTAGATTGTTTTCTAGTTTGTCTCATCATTTGTACATTTTTTTTTCTCCAGATTATAATGAATGAGATAAAAAGACCAATATATATATTGTATCATATATAGCATGCCATATAGAATAAAGAGAACAGAAAGCATAATCCTCTATTACATCCAAAAGAAAAGCTAAATCAATGTCTGAGCAATGATCAGTTAAATAGCAACTCGAGGTTAAAGGGACATGAAACCCAAAACTGTTGTTTCATGGTTTAGGTAGAGCATACACTTTTAAACAACTTTCCAGTTTACTTTTATTATCTAATGTGCTTAGTTTTCTTGATATCCTTTTTTTAAAAGCATACCTAGGTAGGCTCAGGAGCTGGGAGCTAGCTGCTGATTGGTGGCTGCACATATATACCTCTTGTCATTGGCTTACCAATGTGTTCAGCTAACAACTTCCATTAGTGCATTGCTGCTCCTTTAATAAAGGATATTAAGAGATTGAAGCATATTGATACTAGAAGTAACTTGGAAAGTTGTTTAAATTGTATGTTTTATCTGATTCATGAAAGAAACATTTATTTATTTTTTTGTCAGTTTAACAACAACTTATTCTATAAGAAAGCTGACTGGACCCAAGCAGCGTCTAAAATAGAATCAATAATTTAAGTATATATCAATTCTGTGTAGGTGATGGATGGTAGGATAGGATGACACCTTTTCTTAAAATTGAATGTAATGATTTGAAAATCTATTATTATGTGGTATTAGATTGGGGAGACATACAATTACCCACCGACTAATATTATACTGGTTTCAAACAGACGCCATTGACGTAAAATAAATCTTTCCCCCTGATAGTTATAGAACAAGTACAAGTACCTAAATGCACAATTCCAAAATCAGACTTTTTCATTAAAGCATTTTTCAAAATAAAACGACTATTTTCCTGCACAAGTGAGTCACAATCTTCTTTGCTTGCATCTGTGGTTTGGTTTTCGTGTTTTAATATGCAAATGCTAGAATATTTATTTGAAACAACTATTACCTTTCTGATTCCAGTATTGTACTTTTTTCTGGTGGCACTATGTGTATTAACAATGATATAAAACTACCTTAAGGTTGCATGTATAAACTGTATTATAACATCTAAGTATTGGCTAAATGTCATAAGATATTGTGATTTACACTTGATCACACCCACTCTCTTAGCTGTCCCATTTTACAAATGCAAATATATAAATATTTAGAAATCCAAACTATTCCAAAATCCAAACCTTTTCCGGCCCCAAGCAAGTTGGATAAAGGGTTTAGTACCTGGATATCTGTTCCAAAGACAGTGTATGAGAAACTAAACTCACCCGTTTGTGCAAAGGTGGTGCTTGAGGTTTTTTTTCCATAATATTGAAAAGTGTTTTACAAAATTTACAGAGCAGTTTAACCTGCACAGATAATTGGAGGATTATCAATGGTTCAGTTGATTATTTTTTAAATTATTTTAATGATAGATGTTAAATCAGTTTTGATGATGGGGCACTTTTAACAGGGTTCCCCTCTCCCCACATTTCCTTTAACACCTATCTGATAAATTTGAGTAAATTTGGTGTAGCTGGAGGTATGGTATTTAATATTAGTTTCCACCATTTGTATTGAAATAGATATTTTTGCTATATTGGTAAAGAAACAACTTTTCCCTTCTGAAAGAGAGGGAATTTCATCTCTGTCTCCTATTTGTGAACAAAGGAAGGGGGCTAGCTGAAGCTTAGATTCTAATAGCAATTTATAACATATGGATAGAAGATAGTGACATGGTTGTCCCCATAGTACAAATAGTTTCAAAATGTATCATTTATTTTATACCTAGCATCTTATTTACAACAGTGTAAGTCATCTGTAGCATTATATGTACATTATTTTGTAAATAATAATTCTGTTAGTGGATGTGTTCAGTATGTACTGTGTATTTAATATCAGTCTGTACAGGATGAAAAGTGATAATTCTGCTCCCCCAGGCTCATATAGTCACACAGATCATTATCTACCTCAGCCGATGACAATCAGATGACAATTTGTGGTGTCTGCTGTTGGTCTGAGTCATAAACCGACAGGAACTCTGTACAGTACTGGATTTTTCACATATAATTGTTTTAAAATCATTTACCCAAATCATCACATATACTAAGATGTACAGTATATTCATTGTACATGATAAAAAGCACAACTTCACGTGGTAATCCCAAAGAATATTTTGCACATCAAATGATATAATGATATCACATAAAGAAATCCACAGCTGTGTGTCATCAGTTATTGGCTAATTTTATTTACCCACAACGTGTATTTAACACGTTTGTATTTATCTGTTGGTCAATTTCTAGATAAATAAATGTAGAGGTTACACTACTTTTCAAATGTAATTAAATGTAACTTATATACATTGTCCATTTGAACACTGAATTTGTAAAATTTTACTAGTATACGATAAAAAAAATTATTGTGTAATAGAAATAAACATTGACTGTTTGATGCTTTAGCCGTGTCAACAACCTCTGCTGATTTTTTGTTTTATTGGATAATGTTAGAGGATTTATGATCATACAGAAGAAATGCTCACAATTGATATCTATTCCCTTTTCATAGTGTTAGAAGGCTATACATGGGGTATATACTCTGTTAGACAATCTCTCCGAGGAACACAAGCTCTGTAAACTAGTTTGTTGAAAAGTATATCCATTGTGACATTCTGTGCACCTGCGCTTTTTGTAGTCATGTGTTTACCCTCTATCACCCGTGCCATCCTGCTTCACAGTTTGACCACTCATTCCTGAGGCTGTATACAATGTTGCTGCCATTTAGATTCCACTTGTACTCAGAATGTCCTTACATTTTGCTTATACTTTACTGTTCTGAGCTACAGATATCATTCCCAACTTGGTATTTTGCTTTTGTTTCATTGCATGCTCTAACAGAGGAGGTTTGACTTTAATGAGATGCTTCAGTTAAAGCACATGAAACCCCAAATCGTTATTTCTCCAACATAGGTGTGTCCGGTCCACGGCGTCATCCTTACTTGTGGGATATTCTCCTCCCCAACAGGAAATGGCAAAGAGCCCAGCAAAGCTGGTCACATGATCCCTCCTAGGCTCCGCCTACCCCAGTCATTCTCTTTGCCGTTGTACAGGCAACATCTCCACGGAGATGGCTTAGAGTTTTTTAGTGTTTAACTGTAGTTTTTATTATTCAATCAAGAGTTTGTTATTTTGAAATAGTGCTGGTATGTACTATTTACTCAGAAACAGAAAAGAGATGAAGATTTCTGTTTGTATGAGGAAAATGATTTTAGCAACCGTCACTAAAATCCATGGCTGTTCCACACAGGACTGTTGAGAGCAATTAACTTCAGTTGGGGGAACAGTGTGCAGTCTCTTGCTGCTTGAGGTATGACACATTCTAACAAGACGATGTAATGCTGGAAGCTGTCATTTTCCCTATGGGATCCGGTAAGCCATGTTTATTACGATCGTAAATAAGGGCTTCACAAGGGCTTATTAAGACTGTAGACTTTATTTGGGCTAAATCGATTCACTATTAACATATATTTAGCCTTGAGGAATCATTTTATCTGGGTATTTTGATATATTGATATCGGCAGGCACTGTATTAGACACCTTATTCTTTAGGGGCTTTCCCAAAGCATAAGCAGAGCCTCATTTTCGCGCCGGTGTTGCGCACTTGTTTTTGAGAGGCATGGCATGCAGTCGCATGTGAGAGGAGCTCTGATACTTAGAAAGGACTTTCTGAAGGCGTCATTTGGTATCGTATTCCCCTTTGGGCTTGGTTGGGTCTCAGCAAAGCAGATACCAGGGACTGTAAAGGGGTTAAAGTTCAAAACGGCTCCGGTTCCGTTATTTTATGGGTTAAAGCTTCCAAATTTGGTGTGCAATACTTTTAAGGCTTTAAGACACTGTGGTGAAAATTTGGTGAATTTTGAACAATTCCTTCATGTTTTTTCGCAATTGCAGTAATAAAGTGTGTTCAGTTTAAAATTTAAAGTGACAGTAACGGTTTTATTTTAAAACGTTTTTTGTACTTTGTTATCAAGTTTATGCCTGTTTAACATGTCTGAACTACCAGATAGACTGTGTTCTGAATGTGGGGAAGCCAGAATTCCTATTCATTTAAATAAATGTGATTTATGTGAAAATGACAATGATGCCCAAGATGATTCCTCAAGTGAGGGGAGTAAGCATGGTACTGCATCATTCCCTCCTTCGTCTACACGAGTCTTGCCCACTCAGGAGGCCCCTAGTACATCTAGCGCGCCAATACTCCTTACTATGCAACAATTAACGGCTGTAATGGATAATTCTGTCAAAAACATTTTAGCCAAAATGAACACTTATCAGCGTAAGCGCGGCTGCTCTGTTTTAGATACTGAAGAGCATGACGACGCTGATAATAATATTTCTGAAGGGCCCCTAACCCAGTCTGATGGGGCCAGGAAGGTTTTGTCTGAGGGAGAAATTACTGATTCAGGGAACATTTCTCAACAGGCTGAACCTGATGTGATTGCATTTAAATTTAAGTTGGAACATCTCCGCATTCTGCTTAAGGAGGTATTATCCACTCTGGATGATTGTGACAAGTTGGTCATCCCAGAGAAACTATGTAAAATGGACAAGTTCCTAGAGGTGCCGGGGCTCCCAGAAGCTTTTCCTATACCCAAGCGGGTGGCGGACATTGTTAATAAAGAATGGGAAAGGCCCGGTATTCCTTTCGTCCCTCCCCCCATATTTAAAAAATTGTTTCCTATGGTCGACCCCAGAAAGGACTTATGGCAGACAGTCCCCAAGGTCGAGGGAGCGGTTTCCACTTTAAACAAACGCACCACTATACCCATAGAGGATAGTTGTGCTTTCAAAGATCCTATGGATAAAAAATTAGAAGGTTTGCTTAAAAAGATGTTTGTTCAGCAAGGTTACCTTCTACAACCTATTTCATGCATTGTCCCTGTCGCTACAGCCGCATGTTTCTGGTTTGATGATCTGATAAAGGCGGTCGATAGTGATTCTCCTCCTTTGGAGGAGATTATGGACAGAATCAATGCTCTCAAATTGGCTAATTCTTTCACCCTAGACGCCACTTTGCAATTGGCTAGGTTAGCGGCTAAGAATTCTGGGTTTGCTATTGTGGCGCGCAGAGCGCTTTGGTTGAAATCTTGGTCGGCTGATGCGTCTTCCAAGAACAAGCTACTTAACATTCCTTTCAAGGGGAAAACGCTGTTTGGCCCTGACTTGAAAGAGATTATCTCTGATATCACTGGGGGTAAGGGCCACGCCCTTCCTCAGGATCGGCCTTTCAAGGCCAAAAATAAACCTAATTTTCGTCCCTTTCGTAGAAACGGACCAGCCCAAGGTGCTACGTCCTCTAAGCAAGAGGGTAATACTTCTCAAGCCAAGCCAGCTTGGAGACCAATGCAAGGCTGGAACAAGGGAAAGCAGGCCAAGAAACCTGCCACTGCTACCAAGACAGCATGAAATGTTGGCCCCCGATCCGGGACCGGATCTGGTGGGGGGCAGACTCTCTCTCTTCGCTCAGGCTTGGGCAAGAGATGTTCTGGATCCTTGGGCGCTAGAAATAGTCTCCCAAGGTTATCTTCTGGAATTCAAGGGACTTCCCCCAAGGGGGAGGTTCCACAGGTCTCAGTTGTCTTCAGACCACATAAAAAGACAGGCATTCTTACATTGTGTAGAAGACCTGTTAAAAATGGGAGTGATTCATCCTGTTCCATTAAGAGAACAAGGGATGGGGTTCTACTCCAATCTGTTCATAGTTCCCAAAAAAGAGGGAACGTTCAGACCAATCTTAGATCTCAAGATCTTAAACAAGTTTCTCAAGGTTCCATCGTTCAAGATGGAAACCATTCGAACTATGCTTCCTTCCATCCAGGAAGGTCAATTCATGACCACGGTGGATTTAAAGGATGCGTATCTACATATTCCTATCCACAAGGAACATCATCGGTTCCTAAGGTTCGCATTCCTGGACAAACATTACCAGTTCGTGGCGCTTCCTTTCGGATTGGCCACTGCTCCAAGGATTTTCACAAAGGTACTAGGGTCCCTTCTAGCTGTGCTAAGACCAAGGGGCATTGCTGTAGTACCTTACTTGGACGACATTCTGATTCAAGCGTCGTCCCTTCTTCAAGCAAAGGCTCACACGGACATTGTCCTGGCCTTTCTCAGATCTCACGGATGGAAAGTGAACGTGGAAAAGAGTTCTCTATCCCCGTCAACAAGGGTTCCCTTCTTGGGAACAATAATAGACTCCTTAGAAATGAGGATTTTTCTGACAGAGGCCAGAAAAACAAAACTTCTAGACTCTTGTCGGATACTTCATTCCGTTCCTCTTCCTTCCATAGCTCAGTGCATGGAAGTGATCGGGTTGATGGTAGCGGCAATGGACATAGTTCCTTTTGCGCGCATTCATCTAAGACCATTACAACTGTGCATGCTCAGTCAGTGGAATGGGGACTATACAGACTTGTCTCCGAAGATACAAGTAAATCAGAGGACCAGAGATTCACTCCGTTGGTGGCTGTCCCTGGACAACCTGTCACAAGGGATGACATTCCGCAGACCAGAGTGGGTCATTGTCACGACCGACGCCAGTCTGATGGGCTGGGGCGCGGTCTGGGGATCCCTGAAAGCTCAGGGTCTTTGGTCTCGGGAAGAATCTCTTCTACCGATAAACATTCTGGAACTGAGAGCGATATTCAATGCTCTCAAGGCTTGGCCTCAGCTAGCGAGGGCCAAGTTCATACGGTTTCAATCAGACAACATGACAACTGTTGCGTACATCAACCATCAGGGGGGAACAAGGAGTTCCCTAGCGATGGAAGAAGTGACCAAAATCATTCTATGGGCGGAGTCTCACTCCTGCCACCTGTCTGCTATCCACATCCCAGGAGTGGAAAATTGGGAAGCGGACTTTCTGAGTCGTCAGACATTGCATCCGGGGGAGTGGGAACTCCATCCGGAAATCTTTGCCCAAGTCACTCAGCTGTGGGGCATTCCAGACATGGATCTGATGGCCTCTCGTCAGAACTTCAAGGTTCCTTGCTACGGGTCCAGATCCAGGGATCCCAAGGCGGCTCTAGTGGATGCACTAGTAGCACCTTGGACCTTCAAACTAGCTTATGTGTTCCCGCCGTTTCCTCTCATCCCCAGGCTGGTAGCCAGGATCAATCAGGAGAGGGCGTCGGTGATCTTGATAGCTCCTGCGTGGCCACGCAGGACTTGGTATGCAGATCTGGTGAATATGTCATCGGCTCCACCTTGGAAGCTACCTTTGAGACGAGACCTTCTTGTTCAGGGTCCGTTCGAACATCCGAATCTGGTTTCACTCCAGCTGACTGCTTGGAGATTGAACGCTTGATTTTATCGAAGCGAGGGTTCTCAGATTCTGTTATCGATACTCTTGTTCAGGCCAGAAAGCCTGTAACTAGAAAGATTTACCACAAAATTTGGAAAAAATATATCTGTTGGTGTGAATCTAAAGGATTCCCTTGGGACAAGGTTAAGATTCCTAGGATTCTATCCTTCCTTCAAGAAGGATTGGAAAAGGGTTTATCTGCAAGTTCCCTGAAGGGACAGATTTCTGCCTTGTCGGTGTTACTTCACAAAAAACTGGCTGCTGTGCCAGATGTTCAAGCCTTTGTTCAGGCTCTGGTTAGAATTAAGCCTGTTTACAAACCTTTGACTCCTCCTTGGAGTCTCAATTTAGTTCTTTCAGTTCTTCAGGGGGTTCCGTTTGAACCCTTGCATTCCGTTGATATTAAGTTATTATCTTGGAAAGTTTTGTTTTTAGTTGCAATTTCTTCTGCCAGAAGAGTTTCAGAATTATCTGCTCTGCAGTGTTCTCCTCCTTATCTGGTGTTTCATGCAGATAAGGTGGTTTTACGTACTAAACCTGGTTTTCTTCCAAAAGTTGTTTCTAACAAAAACATTAACCAGGAGATTATCGTACCTTCTCTGTGTCCGAAACCAGTTTCAAAGAAGGAACGTCTGTTGCACAATTTGGATGTTGTTCGCGCTCTAAAATTCTATTTAGATGCTACAAAGGATTTTAGACAAACATCTTCCTTGTTTGTTGTTTATTCCGGTAAAAGGAGAGGTCAAAAAGCAACTTCTACCTCTCTCTCTTTTTGGATTAAAAGCATCATCAGATTGGCTTACGAGACTGCCGGACGGCAGCCTCCCGAAAGAATCACAGCTCATTCCACTAGGGCTGTGGCTTCCACATGGGCCTTCAAGAACGAGGCTTCTGTTGATCAGATATGTAGGGCAGCGACTTGGTCTTCACTGCACACTTTTACCAAATTTTACAAGTTTGATACTTTTGCTTCTTCTGAGGCTATTTTTGGGAGAAAGGTTTTGCAAGCCGTGGTGCCTTCCATTTAGGTGACCTGATTTGCTCCCTCCCTTCATCCGTGTCCTAAAGCTTTGGTATTGGTTCCCACAAGTAAGGATGACGCCGTGGACCGGACACACCTATGTTGGAGAAAACAGAATTTATGTTTACCTGATAAATTACTTTCTCCAACGGTGTGTCCGGTCCACGGCCCGCCCTGGTTTTTTTAATCAGGTCTGATAATTTATTTTCTTTAACTACAGTCACCACGGTACCATATGGTTTCTCCTATGCAAATATTCCTCCTTAACGTCGGTCGAATGACTGGGGTAGGCGGAGCCTAGGAGGGATCATGTGACCAGCTTTGCTGGGCTCTTTGCCATTTCCTGTTGGGGAGGAGAATATCCCACAAGTAAGGATGACGCCGTGGACCGGACACACCGTTGGAGAAAGTAATTTATCAGGTAAACATAAATTCTGTTTTTGCAATTCATACAATTTTAAACAACTTTACATTGTACCTCTATGATATAATTTGCTTTGTTCTCTTGGTATCCTTTGTTGAAAAAAATGTATTTGCACATGTGCAGCAACTCTTTCAGATACCTGCAGTGTAATGTAGGTTCCCAAACAGCGTCACCCATAATTACAGGGATGTGTATGAAATGTATGTGTTTAATGTCCCTCTAACTTTTTATTTATGAAGTGAGCACATGTATTTTTCTTTAATCCGTATCAAATATGGTTAATTTATAACATTATATTTTATTTTTTTATGGGTCACAAAATATTTAAATTGGGGGGGGTAAAAGTAAAGCTATTTCCATGTCATTGTGTTCTATACTGAGCATGAGAGTGGAAGTGAATATATTAGATTGTTTATGGGTCATCCTCGGAATGATTTGGCAAGTGATGTTATCAGCTGAAAGATCACACCGGAACTCTTCTCTTCCAGGTTCTCAATCTGCATAGGCAGGAAAAGCTGAGAACACTGTTTGTTGGAGCTCGGTTTAAACTCTGCCATGTTTATCTATACAAATGTGGCATTAGATTATAATAGACCAACATTATATGTTTCAGCAGTGCTGGGTGTGGTATAGACAATAATGCAGAGATGCTATAGGGGGTTTGATATAAAATGTGGTATGGTTAACCATCTGGGTAATAACTGGGGCATTCAGGAGGGCTGCAGTTCTACTGAAGTGTAATGTTTGTGTTTATAGCCCTTTCTATATGACGGTTATTTATTGTTAGCGACTTCTGTCTTCAAATGATTAGCGACTTCTGTCTTCAAATGATTAGAAAAGGAGGAATACACAAACCAGGGGTTTGTGTATTCCTCCTTTTCTGAAAAATACTTTTCTCCATAATGTAATTACATTTTTTCATATATTTTTAAGTCAATCAATTATACATAAGTAAATTATTTCCTTGTATGTTTTGTTTTTTCTTTTACTGTATTTGATTTCTAGTGTAAAATGAAAATGATCTGTTTTATTATAGCATTTTATTCCTGTGTTTTTACTATGTGTTTAACCTCTGCAAAAGGTTTGCATAAAGTCATAGTTGCTATTCTATTGTTGTAAATAAGGATACAGCTGGTTAGAGATGAGCAAATAAGAATCAGATATACATGCGCATGCTCTGGCTGTCACCGGAAGCCTTCACATCTGTTTAAAGTGACATAAACCCAATTTCTTTTAAGGATCCAGATAGAGCATGCAGTTTTAAACAACTTCCTAATTTACTTATAATATAAAAGTTTCTGTATTCTATTGGCATCTTTTGTTGAAAAGCATGGACATAAACTCAGGCGCATGCACTTGCCTGGAGCACTATATGGCAGCAGTTTTGCATGAATGTTAGTACTAGATGGCAGCTCTATTTCCTGCCATATAGTGCTCTAGACACCTACCTAGGTATTTCTGCAGTAAAGAATACCACGAGAGAGAAGTAAATTTGATGAAAGAAGTAAATTAGAAACTTTTTTTTTAAATTGTGTGCTCTGTCTGAATCACAAAAGAAAAGGTTTGGGTTTTATATCCCTATAACCCTTTTGAAGCAGTTGAACATATACTGACGGAAAGGAAATTGATTAAAAGTGTAATGTTCTAACAAAATAAAATGAGTGTCTATTTTTATTCCATTCTCTAGACCTATATTTGCTGCAGTATTTCTCCTGTCTTGAAACCCATAATGAATTAAATTTAAAAGCATAAACTAAAACCTTTTAAACCTGCATGTTTGTCACCCAGAGAATTCCAGCTCATGCATTAGTTATGAGCAGAAATGCGTAACACTGACTACAATTCCAGATTGTAGAAGTGTAGTCATGTTAAATGAGAACTTGACTTTTACTGAAAAACACATTTGCCTCCATCTGGTCCATTTCTTCATTTATTTATGAAACATTTGCTGGTAAATATTTCTTAAAGGAAACGTCCTCTGTGGGGCGGCAATTTCATAAATCATTCTAGTTTAATTATAAGACACTGAAATGAGTTGTAACATTTTATTCTTAAGCAAACAAATTATTGTTGCAAGGGGGGGTTAAATTCATAGTTAAAGTTGCCCCCAACAGCTGCAATCATGTGCCACTGGGCTGTGAGACACTCAGGAACGCCATAAAGGCGTAATCAGAACAATAGCACAGCAGGTAAGCAAGTTTAAAAATACATCATAGTGGATTTTAAGTTAAACATATAAGCTGTGTTAAGTCCAATGAAAACTTTCCGAATATATTTTG
Organism: Bombina bombina; assembly: GCF_027579735.1. Taxonomy (NCBI): domain Eukaryota; kingdom Metazoa; phylum Chordata; class Amphibia; order Anura; family Bombinatoridae; genus Bombina; species Bombina bombina. Next base: position 333,077,872 of record NC_069504.1, on the reverse strand, counting down.
TTTGTACTTATTTTATAATTATAGAAGTTAAAATGGATTTCCACTACTCTTGAAAACCAAACCAGAGAGTTAAATGGTCAATACACTCAGGTAATCAGAAGAGTCCATTGTATTCAAATATACTACAGGAGCACTACTCCAAATTGACTGTGCTCTCTGTCTCCCATCCCCCTATGATGTGGATTACTTCTGCTGTATCTTGTTTACAATTGCTCAATTCGTACTAAGGGGCCCAAAGTGTACCAAGAAAATATCCCCCACGCCATTACACCACCATCACCAGCCTGAACCGTTGATACAAGGCTGGATGGATCCATGCTTTAATGTTTTTTAGGACAAATTCTGACCCTACCATATGAATGTCGAAGCTGAAATCGAGACTCATCAGACCAGGCAACGTTTTTCCAATCTTCTATTTTCCAAGTTTGATGAGTCTGTGCGAATTGTAGCCTCAGTTTCCTGTTCTTGGCTGACAGGAGTGGCACCCGGTGTGGTCTTCTGCTGCTGTAGCCCATCTGCTTCAAGGTTCGACGTGTTGTGCATTCAGAGATGGTATTATGCATACCTTGGTTGTAATGAGTGGTTATTTGACTTACTGTTGCTTTTTTATCATCTCGAACCAGTCTGCCCATTCTCTGACATCAACAAGGCATTTTCGTCCACACAACTGCCACTTACTGGATATTGTCTCTTTTTTTGGACCATTCTCTGTAAACCCTAGAGATAGTTGTGCGTGAAAATCCCAGTAGATCAGCAGTTTTTGAAATACTCAGACCAGCCCGTCTGGCACCAACAACCATGCCACATTCAAAGTCACTTAAATCCTCTTTCTTACCCATTCAGATGCTCGGTTTGAACTTAAGCAAGGCGTCTTCACCATGTCTAGATGCCTAAATACATTGAGTTGCTGCAATGTGATTGGCTGATTAGCAATTTATGTTCTCAAGCAATTGAATAGGTGTACTATGCAAAGTGGCCGATGAGTGTATATATGTGTGCGTGTGTATATGATTCAGATGGAATATTTGATTTTAAGACACTTTCCAAAAGTATGTTGTTCTCTTGGTATATATTATTGAAAAATAATGTGTACATATCCAACACTGGGAATTAGCTGGTGATTGGTGGCTACACATTTGTCTCTTGTCATTGGCTCAACATATGTGTTCAGCTAACTCACAGCAATGCATTGCAGCTCTAGAGCTGAATTTAACTATGAGTTTAATCGATTTGCACTGTTATATACAAGCAATAGTGCAATAATAAAATATTAGAGCATTTTCTTTTTGCACTTTTATATCCCATTAAGTAGCTTTACAGCATACTATAGCTAATGGTAAAATCAGTAATATATAAAGGCTGACAATCTTAACCGTTAATAAATATAAATCATTATGCGATTGTTATTAAGTTTTCATAATGAGTCATTTGCATTGAATTAATCAGTCATACATAAGTAAAACCTATGATACACCTGTGCCACTAAACCCACGTGCTCTAATCCGTCCACAAATGCAGCAGTAAAATCTATTTACTTATGGTAAATGTTATATCTGGAACTATTTAATCTGGGATCTATTTAATGCACAAGTGAATGCTTCCTGAAATTACAGTTTAATATTTTCATATAACATATTTATTTATACATAGTAAAACATGCTTTCATTATTTATTTTACCTTTTTCTTTAATTTAACTCTGCATGTTTATATATATATATATATATATATATATATATATATATCGTATATATATTTTTATTTTGAGAATTGGAAGAGCACACTGCAAACTTCACAAGCCTAACCTTGCTATAGGTGTCTTTCTAATTGGCCTCACTAATAGTAAGATAAGATAATGTACTGCTCAACAAGGCAAGATTTGCTAACAAAATCACAGTGACAAATCTTGTCTACTCCCATAAGAAGTCCAGACTGACTCCTCCAAATAAGAAAAGTGGGGGGAGGATTTGGCTTTTCAAAAATAACGGCAGCAAACAAGGTGTAATGATATACAAAAAGTTGCACTCGGCTGTTAATTTATTGTAAAGTTATTGAAATAACTTGCAATTGAAAATTGTATGTCCCTTTAACAGTGTTTACAGTGAAAAGCTATCGCAGTTATGAAATAATTTTGGGTGAAACCATTGTAACTGCATTTGCTTTTAAATAGGGTAATAGGGTCTATTTTAACTTTCCTCTAAGCACAGATGTGCTGCCGTAATCTCTTGACTGTGCAGTAAATATGTATGCAGAACACGATACAGTAGTTAGAACAACTCCATCTAAAGAGTACCCTGTTAAATATATCTAATAACATGATCATTGTATTTATAACTAAATTCTAGGGAGAATCTAACATCTGCCTTTTTAACATTTTGTCTTAACATATTCCCTGTCCTTAAATCCCCTTAACCCCTAAAACAAAACACAATACCATAATATGTTTGTGATGAAAACTGTATTGTTTTTATTCAGGTAATACAATATAGTGCTTCATTTTGATGACATTTACAAATGCATTTGTAGATTGTCACTATTCTTCAGATGATTTGTTTGTTTCAATACAACAGAGTTTTGTGATTATACTCAAACTACAATTCCCATGTGACAAGAGTCCATAATGCTGGTGGCAAAAAAGAAATAAATCGGGTTTGGGAGAAGGCAGATGTGAAATCTACTTTTTAAAAGCAAATACATATATATAGTAGCACTTTCTAGACCACCAGGTTGTTTCATAATGAGTTCAGTTGTAATATGTTGAAATTAATTCTATTTGTTTTTAAAAAAATATTCACTTTTTTGTAGATTCATCTATTTTTATTAAAAAATAGAATGTGTTGTTTAGCTATGTACTTTTTTAAAAATAAGACTTTTATTTATTTTTTAAAGGTTTCTTTATGCTTATAGCAAAAGGAAAAAAATTAAACACTGAAAAATTTGGCACCTATGGCTTATCAGGAAATGATTATATATATATATATATATATATATATATATATATATTGTTGATGAAAACCATAATGATAGCAGTGCAGTATGAAAGCTTGTAGAAGGTAAAGTTACTTTATATAATAATATAGTAACATAGTAGATGAGGTGGAAAGAAGTCCATCGAGTTCAACCTATACAGAGATGATGATTTACACTAAAGAAGCTCACAATTTAACTTACAATAAAAAATTAGAATGCTGACCCATTTTAACACAAGCAATCATATCCCTGAATTCTGTTTTTAGCCAGAAATGTATCCAAACCATTTTTATTTTTTTCTAAAGGTTTTGGCACTCACTAGCTCCTTAGGCAAGATATTCCACAATTTGATAGCTCTTACCGTGAACAAAATGTTAACGTTGCTGGAAATAGATTCCCTTTCCTCTAGCCTTCAATTGTGACCTTGTGCAGTGTTACAAACAACTGCATTAGAATAATCAGCTCTTCCACCAACTTTGTATATGGATCTTAATACATTTATATAAAGTAATCATATCTTCTCTCAAGCACCTTTTTTTTCTAGGGTAAACAGACCCAATTAAGCTAACCTTTCTTTATAGTTTTTTAGTTTAAATCCTCCTTTCCCCTTAATAGTTTTGTGGCTCTGCAATGTCACTTTTTAAAATTGGCCACCGTGATCTGCACTCCATACTTAAGGTGAGGTCTTACCAGGGATTTATACAGCAACAGAATTATGCGTTCTTCCCTTGCATCTATGCCTCTTTTAAGATATGCTATCATCTTATTAGTCTTAGAAGCCGCTGCCTTGCCCACTCATTTTTAGCCTGTTACCTGAAAGTATGCCTAAATCATTTTCCTCTTCTGTTTTCCTTTAAATAATAGGTAGTCTGCATATCCTTTCATCCAAAATGTAGGTTACATTTACCAATATTATATCTCATTTGCCATTTACCAGCCCATTCCTCCAATTTTTGTAAATCCCCTTTCAAAGCAATTACATCCTGCACTGACCTAATGGCCTTACACAGCTTTGTATCATCTGCAAAAATAGAGCTGTTGCTATTTAATCCCATCTCCAAGTCATTTATAAAAATATTAAAAAGAACAGGGCCTGCACCAATCCCTGGGGGATCCCACTAATTACTTTTGTCCAATTTGAGCATGTTCCATTTTCTACAACACGTTGCACCTTGTCTTTTATCCAGTTATTTATCTTTGAGTTAAGATTTTTGATACAGTACATATGAGAATAGCTGAAAATGTTAACAAAGTCCAAGTAAATCTTATCAAGTGATTTACCTTTTATCTATATTTTTGCTTACCTCCTCATAAAATCTAAATAGATTTGTTTGACATGCTCTATAACGCATAAAACAATTCTGATTTGAATATGATTTGAATAAGCTACATGGAATCGTTATTTGGGTTCTGAAAAATATATATTCTAACTTTAAACTTTGCAAATATATATTTTTAAAATCTATTTCTTCTGTTAAGTGTGATCAGTCCACGGGTCATCATTACTTCTGGGATATTAACTGCTCCCCTACAGGAAGTGCAAGAGGATTCACCCAGCAGAGCTGCATATAGCTCCTCCCCTCTACGTCACTCCCAGTCATTCTCTTGCACCCAGCAACTAGATAGGTCGTGTGAGAGGACTATGGTGATTATACTTAGTTTTATATCTTCAATCAAAAGTTTGTTATTTTAAAATAGCACCGGAGTGTGTTATTACCTCTCTGGCAGAGTTTGAGGAAGAATCTACCAGAGTTTTGCTATGATTTTAGCCGGAGTAGTTAAGATCATATTGCTGTTCTCGGCCATCTGAGAAGTGAGGTAAACTTCAGATCAGGGGACAGCGGGCAGATGAATCTGCATAGAGGTATGTAGCAGTTTTTATTTTCTGACAATGGAATTGATGAGAAAATCCTGCCATACCGATATAATGTCATGTATGTATACTTTACACTTCAGTATTCTGGGAGAATGGTACTTCACTAGAATTACACTGTAAGAAAGACATAAAGCTGTTTAATAACTAGAGATTATGTTTAACGTTTTTGCTGGAATGTAAAATCGTTTTCATTTGCTGAGGTACTGAGTGAATAAATGTTTGGGCACCATTTTTCCACTTGGCAGTTGCTTAAATCTGTTTTTTCTGTCAGTTTCTGTTCTCCCTCACTGCTGTGTGTGTGGGGGAGGGGCGCTTTTACTATGCATCAAATATTTCAGTCAGCAACTCATTGTATTCCCTGCATGATCTGGTTCATCTCTACAGAGCTCAGGGGTCTTCAAAACTTATTTTGAGGGAGGTAATTTCTCTCAGCAGAGCTGTGAGAATTATAGTTTGACTGAAATAAAAACTTTTATTCTGTAATTTGTTTCCTGCTTTCAGAAATTGTTATCTTTGCTAATGGGATTAAACCTTTGCTAAAGTTGTGTTGTTTACAAGGATTGAGGCTATAACTGTTTCAATTTATTAATTTTTAACTGTCATAGATCTTCTGTGCTTCTTAAAGGCACAGTACGTTTTAATATTATTCTATTTGAATTGTATTTCCAAGTTGCAAGTTTATTTGCTAGTGTGTTAAACATGTCTGATTCAGAAGATGATACCTGTGTCATTTGTTGCAATGCCAAAGTGGAGCCCAATAGAAATTTATGTACTAACTGTATTGATGCTACTTTAAATAAAAATCAATCTGTACAAATTGAACAAATTTCACCAAACAACGAGGGGAGAGTTATGCCGACTAACTCGCCTCACGTGTCAGTACCTACATCTCCCGCTCAGAGGGAGGTGCGTGATATTGTAGCGCCGAGTACAGCTGGGCGGCCATTACAAATCACATTACAGGATATGGCTACTGTTATGACTGAAGTTTTGGCTAAATTACCAGAACTAAAAGGTAAGCGTGATCACTCTGGGGTGAGAACAGAGTGCGCTGATAATATTAGGGCCATGTCAGACACTGCGTCACAGGTGGCAGAACATGAGGACGGAGAACTTCATTCTGTGGGTGACGGTTCTGATCCAAACAGACTGGATTCAGATATTTCAAATTTTAAATTTAAACTGGAAAACCTCCGTGTATTACTAGGGGAGGTGTTAGCGGCTCTGAATGATTGTAACACAGTTGCAATACCAGAGAAAATGTGTAGGTTGGATAAATATTTTGCGGTACCGACGAGTACTGAGGTTTTTCCTATACCTAAGAGACTTACTGAAATTGTTACTAAGGAGTGGGATAGACCCGGTGTGCCGTTCTCACCCCCTCCGATATTTAGAAAAATGTTTCCAATAGACGCCACCACAAGGGACTTATGGCAAACGGTCCCTAAGGTGGAGGGAGCAGTTTCTACTTTAGCTAAGCGTACCACTATCCCGGTGGAGGATAGCTGTGCTTTTTCAGATCCAATGGATAAAAAGTTAGAGGGTTACCTTAAGAAAATGTTTGTTCAACAAGGTTTTATATTGCAACCCCTTGCATGCATTGCGCCGATCACGGCTGCAGCGGCATTCTGGATTGAGTCTCTGGAAGAGAACATTGGTTCAGCTACTCTGGACGACATTACGGACAGGCTTAGAGTCCTTAAACTAGCTAATTCATTCATTTCGGAGGCCGTAGTACATCTTACTAAACTTACGGCGAAGAATTCAGGATTCGCCATTCAGGCACGCAGGGCGCTGTGGCTAAAATCCTGGTCAGCTGATGTTACTTCTAAGTCTAAATTGCTTAATATACCTTTCAAAGGGCAGACCTTATTAGGGCCCGGGTTGAAAGAGATTATCGCTGACATTACAGGAGGTAAAGGCCATGCCATGCCTCAGGACAAAGCCAAAGCCAAGACTAGACAGTCTAGTTTTCGTTCCTTTCGTAATTTCAAAGCAGGAGCAGCATCAACTTCCTCTGCACCAAAACAGGAAGGAGCTGTTGCTCGCTACAGACAAGGCTGGAAACCTAACCAGTCCTGGAACAAGGGCAAGCAGACTAGGAAACCTGCTGCTGCCCCCAAAACAGCATGAATTGAGGGCCCCCGATCCGGGATCGGATCTAGTGGGGGGCAGACTTTCTCTCTTCGCCCAGGCTTGGGCAAGAGATGTTCAGGATCCCTGGGCGCTAGAGATAATATCTCAGGGATACCTTCTGGACTTCAAATACTCTCCTCCAAGAGAGAGATTTCATCTGTCAAGATTGTCAACAATCCAGACAAAGAAAGAGGCTTTTCTACGCTGCGTACAAGAGCTCTTGTTAATGGGAGTAATCCATCCAGTTCCACGATCGGAACAGGGACAGGGGTTTTACTCAAATCTGTTTGTGGTTCCCAAAAAAGAGGGAACTTTCAGACCAATCCTGGACTTAAAGATCCTAAACAAATTCCTAAGAGTTCCATCTTTCAAGATGGAGACTATTCGGACAATTTTACCTATGATCCAAGAGGGTCAGTACATGACCACTGTAGATTTAAAAGATGCTTACCTGCACATACCGATTCACAAAGATCATTACCGGTACCTAAGGTTTGCCTTCCTAGACAGGCATTACCAGTTTGTGGCTCTTCCATTCGGATTGGCTACAGCGCCAAGAATCTTCACAAAGGTTCTGGGTGCTCTTCTGGCGGTACTAAGACCGCGGGGAATCTCGGTAGCTCCATACCTAGACGACATTCTGATACAAGCTTCAAGCTTTCAAACTGCCAAATCTCATACAGAGTTAGTGCTGGCATTTCTAAGGTCACATGGATGGAAGGTGAACGAAAAGAAAAGTTCACTCGTTCCACTCACAAGAGTTCCCTTCCTGGGGACTCTTATAGATTCTGTAGAAATGAAGATTTACCTGACAGAGGACAGGCTATCAAGACTTCAAAGTGCTTGCCGCACTCTTCATTCCATTCAACACCCGTCAGTGGCTCAATGTATGGAGGTAATCGGCTTAATGGTAGCGGCAATGGACATAGTACCCTTTGCACGCTTACACCTCAGACCACTGCAACTGTGCATGCTAGGTCAGTGGAATGGGGATTACTCAGACTTATCCCCTTCTCTGAATCTGGATCAAGAGACCAGAAATTCTCTTCTATGGTGGCTTTCTCGGCCACACCTGTCCAGGGGGATGCCATTCAGCAGACCAGACTGGACAATTGTAACAACAGATGCCAGCCTTCTAGGTTGGGGTGCCGTCTGGAATTCCCTGAAGGCTCAGGGACTATGGAGTCAGGAGGAGAGTCTCCTGCCAATAAACATTCTGGAATTGAGAGCAGTTCTCAATGCCCTCCTGGCTTGGCCCCAGTTGACAACTCGGGGGTTCATCAGGTTTCAGTCGGACAACATCACGACTGTAGCTTACATCAACCATCAGGGAGGGTCAAGAAGCTCCCTAGCTATGATGGAAGTATCAAAGATAATTCGCTGGGCAGAGTCTCACTCTTGCCACCTGTCAGCAATCCACATCCCGGGAGTGGAGAACTGGGAGGCGGATTTCTTAAGTCGTCAGACTTTTCATCCGGGGGAGTGGGAACTTCATCCGGAGGTCTTTGCCCAAATACTTCGACGTTGGGGCAAACCAGAGATAGATCTCATGGCGTCTCGACAGAACGCCAAGCTTCCTCGTTACGGGTCCAGATCCAGGGATCCAGGAGCAGTCCTGATAGATGCTCTGACAGCACCTTGGGACTTCAGGATGGCTTACGTGTTTCCACCCTTCCCGTTGCTTCCTCGATTGATAGCCAGAATCAAACAAGAGAGAGCATCAGTGATTCTAATAGCACCTGCGTGGCCACGCAGGACTTGGTATGCAGACCTGGTGGACATGTCATCCTGTCCGCCTTGGTCTCTACCTCTGAAACAGGACCTTCTGATACAGGGTCCCTTCAAACATCAAAATCTAACTTCTCTGAAGCTGACTGCTTGGAAATTGAACGCTTAATTTTATCAAGACGTGGGTTTTCTGAGTCAGTTATTAGTACCTTAATACAGACTAGGAAACCTGTTACCAGAAAGATTTACCATAAGATATGGCGTAAATACCTACATTGGTGTGAATCCAAAGGTTACTCTTGGAGTAAGGTTAGGATTCCTAGGATATTGTCTTTTCTACAAGAAGGTTTAGAAAAGGGTTTTTCTGCTAGTTCATTAAAGGGACAGATCTCAGCTCTGTCCATTCTGTTACACAAACGTCTGTCAGAAGTTCCTGACGTCCAGGCTTTTTGTCAGGCTTTGGCCAGGATTAAGCCTGTGTTTAAAACTGTTGCTCCACCATGGAGTTTAAACCTTGTTCTTAATGTTTTACAGGGCGTTCCGTTTGAACCCCTTCATTCCATTGATATAAAGTTGTTATCTTGGAAAGTTCTATTTTTAATGGCTATTTCCTCGGCTCGAAGAGTCTCTGAATTATCAGCCTTACATTGTGATTCTCCTTATTTGATTTTTCATTCGGATAAGGTAGTCCTGCGTACTAAACCTGGGTTCTTACCTAAGGTAGTTACTAACAGGAATATAAATCAAGAGATTGTTGTTCCTTCTTTATGCCCAAATCCTTCTTCAAAGAAGGAACGTCTACTGCACAACCTGGATGTAGTCCGGGCTCTAAAATTTTACTTGCAGGCAACTAAGGAATTCCGACAAACGTCTTCTCTGTTTGTCATTTACTCTGGGCAGAGGAGAGGTCAAAAAGCTTCCGCTACCTCTCTTTCTTTTTGGCTTCGTAGCATAATTCGTTTAGCTTATGAGACTGCTGGACAGCAGCCCCCTGAAAGAATTACAGCTCATTCTACTAGAGCTGTGGCTTCCACTTGGGCCTTCAAGAATGAGGCCTCTGTTGAACAGATTTGCAAGGCTGCAACTTGGTCTTCGCTTCATACTTTTTCCAAATTTTACAAATTTGACACCTTTGCTTCATCGGAGGCTATTTTTGGGAGAAAGGTTCTTCAGGCAGTGGTTCCTTCTGTATAAAGAGTCTGCCTATCCCTCCCGTCATCCGTGTACTTTTGCTTTGGTATTGGTATCCCAGAAGTAATGATGACCCGTGGACTGATCACACTTAACAGAAGAAAACATAATTTATGCTTACCTGATAAATTCCTTTCTTCTGTAGTGTGATCAGTCCACGGCCCGCCCTGTTTTTAAGGCCGGTAAATATTTTTTAATTTATACTCCAGTCACCACTTCACCCTTGGCTTTTCCTTTCTCGTTGGTCCTTGGTCGAATGACTGGGAGTGACGTAGAGGGGAGGAGCTATATGCAGCTCTGCTGGGTGAATCCTCTTGCACTTCCTGTAGGGGAGCAGTTAATATCCCAGAAGTAATGATGACCCGTGGACTGATCACACTACAGAAGAAAGGAATTTATCAGGTAAGCATAAATTATGTTTTTGGCTTTGAAGCTGTCTATTAAAGGGACTTTCAACCCTAAATACATTTTATAACTATAGTATTGAGGTTTTTCTCTGTGTTCCTCTAGTCATGGGTGCAACCATTTTGAAAAATGTCTTTCACTGCTTTCAAGTGCTGACCTGTTTGCACATGTGCAGCAACTCTCCTTTACGTACCTGCAGTGTAAATGTATTTAGAGCCCCTTTAAAGTAACATTTAAAAACATTTATTTTACTTTCAAAAAAGCACCAGATCCTCAATACTCCATCTGCAAGATGAACGTAATACAAGCTGAACTAATTTACTTTTCATTTTCATGGTTTGTATTAATTGGAAGTCTATTCTGAGCTAAATGATATAATAAAAACCTAAAGAAAAAATGTATCTTTAAAACAGTACTTTCTATTTTTATGCTTACAAGAGGCTTACGGAAACCTATTGAAGTTGTAGTTAAGGAACATCAAAATTAAACTTTTTTATTCAGATTAGAGTTGCCAAACATCCCTTATTTCCAGAGATCTCCATTATTTGCTCAAACTTATTTACAGTCTTCCAGACTTCCTTATTTATCTGCACTTAGGACATTTTCTCCCTTCTTACAACATCTAAAATCTTAATTTCAATCTTTAATATTGTATTCTTGTACTTATTTAGTTAATAATTGTGATGTAGCTGACAAACACCAGTTATGAAGCAGCGGTCTGAGCAGGCCGACAGACCGCCGCAATTCAACCCGATCGAGTACGATTGGGTTGATTGACACTCCGCCGCTGGCGGCCAATCTGCAGGGGGCGGCGTTGCACCAGCAGTTCACAAGAGCTGCTAGTGCAATGCTGAATACGGAGAGCGTATTGCTCTCCGCATTCAGCGAGGTCTGTCGCAACATTGATTGCAGTTTTACAAATTCCTTTTTTTAACAGCTGTGAAATCTTTTTTTTTTTTTTTCTTTTTCAAAATTGTGTGTTCTATCTTATCCTGAAAGTTTTTTTTTTATTTTTGACTACCCTATCCCTTTAATTTTTTTCTTTCATGAATCAAATAGAGCATGCAATTTTAAACAACTTTCTAATTTACTTCTAATCTAAATTTTCCTTTGTTCTCTTGTTATCTTTAGTTGAAATGCAAGGACGTAAGCTTAGGAGCATGCCCATTTTTCTTTAAAATTGCATGCTCAGACTGAATCATTAAACGGCTTCCATTTTACTTCTGTTATTAAACTTTCTTCATTTTATTGGTATCTTTTGTTGAAAATCAGAGACAAGCTTAGAAGCAGCAGCTTTACAAGAATGTTATCGATTTTCAAGAGCACTATTTCCTGCCATATAGTGCTTCAGAACCCTACCTAGGTATACCTTCAACAAACAATATCATGCAAACTAAGCAAATTTGATAATAGAAGTAAATTGGAAACTTTTTTAAAAATTGTATGCACTGTGTGAATCACAAAAGAACACTGTTTCATATCCCTTTAACAATTCTACTAGTAGCCTCTTAGATTGGTTTCCTGTAGAATTAAACAAAATATCACACAAAATAGCGGATATGTAGCCTGTCTGCACTCACTTCCTTTTTTTTTCTCTACAGAACCTGTGCTGACAAAGAATATATACAAAGCCAATGATCAATTAAAGTGCAGACCAAGCACACCAGTAGTACATTTTATCTTCCATCAATATTCTTAGTTGCTATGGAAGCCTGATTTAAAAAAAAAAAATCTATTATATTTAGCAGTAGTGCAAAATATGACTAAATGCAATTTGTGCAAATTGCTGTATTGCAATGTTATTTCCTTGCTGCCAATGTCTATTAAATGCATTTGACATATAAAATTATACTTTAAAAATCATTCTTAAAAATATATTTAGAAAATATACAATCTGTGTTATTTCTATTAAACAGAATAAATATAAATGTAGAATATTTAGAAAAACAATGAAGTATTATCAGATATAAATTGTCTTTTAAAATTGACTGTATACGGTATATATATATATATATATATATATATATATATATATATATATATATATATATATATTATATGTTTCAAGTCTGTGTGTGAAAATGTCATGATATTATAATGTAATGTAAATCTAATGAGCTAAACTAATTAGTTTTAAGTAATTATAAGCAATATTATTTACACTCCCTTCAGTGTAGCTGTGTTGTATTTCATTAATTGCTTATATGTATGTCTGAAAGTAGCAAATTCTGTTAATTTAGGTTAGAATGGTCCTTTAAGAATGACTTTTCAGCATGTTAATGTCACAGAGCAGTGCAGAATACTAGCAGATTCTCCTCACATACTGTACAAAGGATTTGCTATTGTGAGAGGAAAAGGATTTTATCAGGGAGTTGTCAACGGCACGCCAACACAAAATGCATTGTGCATCTCTGGAAGCAAGAAGGTATGTGAATATCGATAGCAATAAGTGTGACACATTGGGAAGATAAATTACTCTATAAAAGTGTTTGAGTGTGTGTGTGTGTGTGTTTTATGGGTAAAGTCAAATATCGGGGTAATCCTAGGATTACACGGGTAAAATGGACATTACCCAGCAGCTGTGGGTAAAACCTGATATATTATTATCAGGTATTTGTAGAGCGCCAACAGGTTCCGCAGCGCTATAAACATGGGTGGTATATAAAACAACGATTACAGGGATCAAATGGGGAGAGAGGGTCCTGCCGAGAGTTGCACTGTTGTAGTCGGCTCTTATGAAGGTGAACTACAAACAGCTGGGCTCATAGGCTTACATGCTATGGGGTTTTAGGGGATAGTAGTGGAGATAGGAAGGTTAGTGTAGGTTGTAAGGGTCCCTTAATAGTACAGTCTTCAGGGAGCACTTGAAGCTTTAAAAACTAGGGGAGATCTTGTAGACGGGAATGTGAGGAGGTAACAAGAGAGGAGGAGAGTAGGAGATCATGAGCAAAGGGGACGGGAGGGAGAGTATCTGGAGACAAAGTCTGAGATGTAGGGAGGAGCAGTGCAGTTGAGGGCTTTGTGTGTCAGAGTGAGAATTTTGTGTTTAATAATCCTGGAGGCAAGAGGAAGCCAGTGAAGGGATTGGCAGAGAGGTGCGGCAGATGAAGAGTGACTTGCAAGGAAGATGAGCCTGGCAGAGGCATTCATTATGGATTGTAAAGGAGCTAGGCGGCAGCTAGGGAGACCAGAGAGGACAGAGTTGCAGTAGTTGAGGCGGGAAAGGATGAGAGAGTGAATTAAAATCTTTGTTTTGTCTTGTGTAAGGAAATGTCTAATTTTAGCATATTTTTTAAGGTGGAAGCGGCAGGCTTTAGCCAAGGACTGAATGTGAGGAGTGAAAGAAAGATCTGAGTCAAGTGTGACCCCAAGACATCGGGTATGTGAGGTTGGGGTAATTATGGAATTGACAACAGTTATAGAGACATGGGGGGGTGGAGATTTTGGAAGAAGGGGGGGAAATAAGATCATACATCGGGCTTTACCTAGGTAATCCAAGGATTACCCAAACGCTTCTGGATAAAGCCCATCTACACTATTTTTTTTTTTGCCTCTGGGGGGGTTCAAGGGGTGCTCCCCACCGATTCTCTGGCATCCACCCCAAGGTGGGGAATGAGGTTTACAAGATGTGGAATTACATTGCATCGTATATAAATTTGGTGCAGTGATTTCCAAGAACTACATGTCTTCAAAGTATGAAAATAGTGCTGTGATTAGCTTTATCCAGAAGCGGTTGGGTAATCCTAGGATTATCCGGGTAAATCCCGATTGTATGATCTTACATCGGGCTTTACCACAGCGCTGGGTAATGTCAGTTTTACCCTGGTAATCCTAGAATTACCCGATATCCGACTTTACCCCTGCAATATATATATATATATATATATATATATATATATATATATACTGTATGTGTATGTATATATATATATATATATATATATATATATATATATATATAAAATGTGTGTGTGTATAATGTGTGTGTAAATGAATGAGCTATATGATGAATTAATTGAATGAGCTAATACTGGTATACCTGTGGCCTGGTTATATTTTTTGGTCATATCATTGGCTTCCTAGTAGAATACTCTGGGATCACGCTCTTGGAGAAGGGTACTAGTGCCTTGTTTCTCAACCAGTGGTAAATGTACTCCTGTGGGGTACTAGTTACTTGCTCTTCATTAGTCTTTGCAATCATGCAACCAATATTGGAATTCAGTGTATTACAGACATCGGTGTTTACTAACAGCCTGATTCTAATTCCCTCTCTGGTTGGTCAGCTGCTCACTCACATTTACTGACTCACCTGTACCCAGGATAGGATAATGCTATGATTTGGCCAGTTAGTGACACTAGAGGACTGAAGTTGATAAACACTGATATAAAATGTGTCAAAAGGAAAATGCCAGCCAGGTAAAGTGTTTCACTGTGAAAAAGTGCCAGAGACATGTGACAGATATAGGGGCCTAGTTATCAAGCCGTCAACCTCAAATACGCTGCATATTCCGCAGCGTATTTGTGGCGAGGCTGATACGCCTTAGTTATCAAAGGCTAGAGACCGGCAAAAGTAGAATTTTGTGACGTAAGCTTCGATCCGCCGGACTCAGTCCGACACAGATCGATTCTTACGTCACTCCAGATGTTCCGCACACAAGTGCGGCACATTCTCACTACTTTTGCTAGCTATCAAAAAACTAGCAGGTACGCTCGGCACTTTTACGGCCCAGCGTACCTGGTTTTCAATCCGCCACCCCTGGAGGCGGCGGATCCCATAGGAATCAATGGGAGTCTGACCATAGCGAAAGTACAAGTTCGCTGCTGACAGACATCCCATTGATTTCTATGGGAGCTGTCTACACCTAACACCCTAACATGTACCCCGAGTCTAAACACCCCTAATCTGACCCCCCCTACACCGCCGCAACTAAATAAAATGATTAACCCCTAAACCGCCGCTCCCGGAGCCCACCGCAAGCTACTCTATACATATTAACCCCTAAACCGCCGCTCCCGGAGCCCACCGCAACTATAATAAATGTATTAACCCCTAACCCGCCGCTCCCTGAACCCGCCGCAACCTATATTAAATGTATTAACCCCTATCCTGCCCCCCCTACACCGTCGCCACCTATAATACATTTATTAACCCCTAATCTGCCCCCCCTACACCGTCGCCACCTATAATAAATTTATTAACCCCTATCCTGCCCCCCACTACGCCGCCGCCACTGTAATAAAATGATTAACCCCTAAACCTAAGTCTAACCCTAACCCTAACGCCCCCCTAACTTAAATATTAATTAAATAAATCTAAATAAATTAACTCTTATTAACTGAATGAATCCTATTTAAAACTAAATACTTACCTTTAAAATAAACCCTAATATAGCTACAATATAAATAATAATTATATTCTAGCTATTTTAGGATTTATTTTTATTTTACAGGTACCTTTCAATTTATTTTAACCATGTACAATAACTATTAAATAGTTATTAACTATTTAATAGCTTACCTAGCTAAAATAAAGAGAAATGTACCTGTGAAATAAATCCTAACCTAAGTTACAATTACACCTAACACTACACTATACTTTAATAAATTATTCCTATTTAAAAATAAATACTTACCTGTAAAATAAACCCTAAGATAGCTACAATGTAATTAATACTTATATTATAGCTATTTTTGGATTTATATTTATTTTACAGGTAACTTTGTATTTATTTTAGCTAGTTAGAATAGTTATTAAATAGTTATTAACTATTTAATAACTACCTAGCTAAAAGAAATACAAAATTACCTGTAAAATAATTCCTAACTTAAGTTACAATTAAACCTAATACTACACTATCATTAAATTAACTAAATAAACTACCTACAAAGAACTACAATGAAATACAATTACATAAACTAACTAAAGTACAAAAAATAAAAAAAGCTAAGTTACAAAAAATAAAAAATTAAGTTACAAACATGTTAAAAATATTACAACAATTTTAAGCTACTTACACCTAATCTAAGCCCCCTAATAAAATAACAAACCCCCCCAAAATAAAAAAAATCCCTACCCTATTCTAAATTACATAAATTTCAATGCTCTTTTACCTTACCAGCCCTTAAAAGGGCCATTTGTGGGGGCATGCCCCAAAAAGTTCAGCTCTTTTGCCTGTAAAATAAAAATACAACCCCCCCCCAACATTAAAACCCACCACCCACATACCCCTAATCTAACCCAAACCCCCCTTACAAAAACCTAACACTAATCCCCTGAAGATCATCCTACCTTGAGTCGTCTTCACTCAGCTGAGCCACCGATGGAACTGAAGAGGGCATCCGGAACGGAAGAAGTTAATCCTCCAAGCGGCGCTGAAGAAATCTTCCATCCGATGAAGTCATCATCCAGGCGGCGCTGAAGAAGTCTTCGATCCGGCCGATGTCATCTTCAAAGAGGCGCTGAAGAGGTCTTCTATCCGGGCGAAGTCATCTTCCAAGCCGGGTCTTGAATCTTCCTTCCGCCGACGCGGAACCACCTTCTTCACCGACGGACTACGACGAATGACGGCTCCTTTAAGGGACGTCATCCAAGATGGCGTCCCCTCAATTCCGATTGGCTGATAGGATTCTATCAGCCAATCGGAATTAAGGTAGGAAAATCTGATTGGCTGATGGAATCAGCCAATCAGATTCAAGTTCAATCCGATTGGCTGATCCAATCAGCCAATCAGATTGAGCTCGCATTCTATTGGCTGTTCCGATCAGCCAATAGAATGCGAGCTCAATCTGATTGGCTGATTGGATCAGCCAATCGGATTGAACTTGAATCTGATTGGCTGATTCCATCAGCCAATCAGATTTTCCTACCTTAATTCCGATTGGCTGATAGAATCCTATCAGCCAATCGGAATTGAGGGGACGCCATCTTGGATGACGTCCCTTAAAGGAGCCGTCATTCGTCGTAGTCCGTCGGTGAAGAAGGTGGTTCCGCGTCGGCGGAAGGAAGATTCAAGACCCGGCTTGGAAGATGACTTCGCCCGGATAGAAGACCTCTTCAGCGCCTCTTTGAAGATGACATCGGCCGGATCGAAGACTTCTTCAGCGCCGCCTGGATGATGACTTCATCGGATGGAAGATTTCTTCAGCGCCGCTTGGAGGATTAACTTCTTCCGTTCCGGATGCCCTCTTCAGTTCCATCGGTGGCTCGGCTGAGTGAAGACGACTCAAGGTAGGATGATCTTCAGGGGATTAGTGTTAGGTTTTTGTAAGGGGGGTTTGGGTTAGATTAGGGGTATGTGGGTGGTGGGTTTTAATGTTGGGGGGGGGGTTGTATTTTTATTTTACAGGCAAAAGAGCTGAACTTTTTGGGGCATGCCCCCACAAATGGCCCTTTTAAGGGCTGGTAAGGTAAAAGAGCATTGAAATTTATGTAATTTAGAATAGGGTAGGGATTTTTTTTATTTTGGGGGGGTTTGTTATTTTATTAGGGGGCTTAGATTAGGTGTAAGTAGCTTAAAATTGTTGTAATATTTTTAACATGTTTGTAACTTAATTTTTTATTTTTTGTAACTTAGCTTTTTTTATTTTTTGTACTTTAGTTAGTTTATGTAATTGTATTTCATTGTAGTTCTTTGTAGGTAGTTTATTTAGTTAATTTAATGATAGTGTAGTATTAGGTTTAATTGTAACTTAAGTTAGGAATTATTTTACAGGTAATTTTGTATTTCTTTTAGCTAGGTAGTTATTAAATAGTTAATAACTATTTAATAACTATTCTAACTAGCTAAAATAAATACAAAGTTACCTGTAAAATAAATATAAATCCAAAAATAGCTATAATATAAGTATTAATTACATTGTAGCTATCTTAGGGTTTATTTTACAGGTAAGTATTTATTTTTAAATAGGAATAATTTATTAAAGTATAGTGTAGTGTTAGGTGTAATTGTAACTTAGGTTAGGATTTATTTCACAGGTACATTTCTCTTTATTTTAGCTAGGTAAGCTATTAAATAGTTAATAACTATTTAATAGTTATTGTACATGGTTAAAATAAATTGAAAGGTACCTGTAAAATAAAAATAAATCCTAAGATAGCTAGAATATAATTATTATTTATATTGTAGCTATATTAGGGTTTATTTTAAAGGTAAGTATTTAGTTTTAAATAGGATTCATTTAGTTAATAAGAG
>NC_069504.1:333021876-333051876 GCF_027579735.1 Bombina bombina | reverse complement strand
TATCATAAGCTTAGATTCCTATTTTTATTTATGATTACAATAATTTAAAATAAACAGACTGTAAAAATAGTTGTAAATGCATAAGCTATAGTATTTTTTAAATTAAAACTTTTATTTTTTATCTACATAAGCAACTTTTTTTATCACAAATCAAATAATGACATTATTTAAAGTTGTTTTCTTTTTTTTCTTTCTGCAGGAATGTAAGCTTAGGATTATGTTACATGCTAAAGCAATATTCTTTGTTATATTGTTTCAATTTCAAAACGTATTTCAGACAAAGAAAAACCCATGTTCCTAAACTTACATTCCTGCAATTAAACATGAAGATAACTCCTGATAACACTATAAAACAAGATATGCTTTTTATCAAAGGATTTAGATAATTCATATTATTTGAAACATTGTAAAGGATTTATCAGTCGGAATAAAAATTACAAAATATAATAATTAATTAAAAATCAATTATATTAATGTTACATTATTAATAATTTTTAGATTGTTAACTATCAAATTGAATATAAGGTTATTATACGGATAGTATAAGATGTTTAAATAACAGTGTTATTAATGATTGTAGTACTGTATACACATATATTGACACATAACAATTACCAACAGATTAAAAAAAGATTGATGATCACGATTTGAATCATAGTTTTTGATAAGTAAAATATATAAACACTCTATTCTGTTATTATATAAAAATATATGATAGCAGGATTGTGATTTTTTTAATATTTAGCAAATATATAACATCCGCAAAGTGCTCTGTTTTACTGTTAATTATATATATTTTATGCATCTACATGATAAAATAATGTGTTTCATTCATCAATAGTTTATTTTTATTTTTAATAAGAAGAGATTTATTGCTCGTTCTTGTTAGAGAGATTCTCGCAGTGCAGCGCTCCGTTCTTACCTGATCTATGCAGCATTGTCATCAGCTCTCTCGAAAATCGTTACAGAGGGTCTGCTGGTTTGATGGTGAGTGACGAGTTCTGAATATCGCGCATGTGCAAAGCTACATTTGTTCGCTATTTCATAACCCAGGTTATCATTAACGATTGGAAGATGCTAAAGACTAGCAGAACGGTGGGTTCGGAAAACAATTTATTTTTGATGTTATAAATATAATAAACGGTAGTAATTGGAAACGCAATGCCAATTACACATTAGTGTCCCTTTAACTACTTAGCATGCCCACAGCTATTGCCAAAAATGTTTTGCCTATCATGATTGTTGATATAAAATTGATAATCCAATTTTTAGAGGGGAGGAGGGAGGTAAACAAAATCTCAAAGTAATTGCCTAAAAGCAAAATAAATAATGTATATTTATTGCAATTATGTTTCACTTGAAATTTCAACAGCCCATAAATTGTTTAATTATTGCAAGTTTAATGGTCCTTTAAAGTGATTGTAAACTTTCCCCTGTGATCCAGAATGTTAGCGATATTTTACATGGAGTTTAATTCCTCAGTTGTAATGAAGATATGCTTTAACTCACTTTTTGAAGTGGGCGGCCGGAGTGCAGGGTATTTGAATTTCAGCGCTATATCAAATAGTAAGTTAAAGTGTATCTTGATTACAGCTGATGAATTAAAGGAATACCCACAATTTTTCTTTCATGATTTAGAAAGAGCATGCTATTTTATAAAACGTTCTAATTTACTTCTATTAATTTTTCTTTGTTCTTTTGGTATCTTTTGTTAAAAAGCATGGATGTATGCTTAGGAGCTGGCCGATTTCTAGAGCACTATATGGCAGTAGTTTTTTAATAATGTTATCCATTTGCAAGAGCACTAGATGGCAGCGCTACTTCCTGTCATGTAGTATTTTGGCCTAGGCAAACAAGCCACTTGCCTAGGGCGTTCAATTGAGAGGGGGCAGCACTTTTTGTGGCCATATTTGTAAGAAGCTTACAGTTACTTTTAAAGTATTATCAGCTATATAATAGGAGATTTTGCCTAAGTAGCTTATATTCTAGGGAGAATTTCCCCCCTGGGTAGTCATTGCCTGAGGTCATGCTGTGATTGGAGGAAGCCGGATTAGTCATTGCTGACGTATGAAGAGAGGATTTCCAGGAGGGGGAAGTTGCTCTGGCTGTGAAAAGAAAAAAAGGTAAGTTTTTAATCAAAACGGCTGCTTTGTAAACTTTGATGAATGAAAGTGCCCCTGTTTTTAATAGTATTTTTAAAAAACAAGCTTTTGTTCATCAAAGTTTACCTTCACTTTAAGGAAAAGCCAATTTTACAGTACTGTGTCCCTTTAACTCCTTGACTTGTAACCCTGTCTGGCAGATAAGGGAATTAAATAATTAGATTAGAATAAAATATTGCTTCTTACGAAAATATTTATGTAGCAATAAATTCTGCTCAAATGTGTATTTTTTTCTGCTGGGAAATGAGTTTGTGTGTATTACATTTTGTTAAATCAGCAGCTCAGCATATCCTGGAAGTGTTGTGTTTATTCTCAGCAGAGCCTGATTTGCGGCCCTTGAAATTGAATGCTCTATCTGAATCACGAAAGAAAAAAATTGAGTTTACTATCCCTTTAAGTGCAGAGCTATTCTACACAAACCGGATTTGTTGCCCATTTGAAGGACAGGACAGGCAAGTTGATACTAGTGTTCTGTATATTTTTTACACGCACTTATGGGGCATTAAGACTAATCAGTTTGCTTTGTACCGAGACCATTTATTTTCACAATAAAAAGAAAGCCCTGGTATAAGAAATAGGAGGTAATTTAAAATTTAAACAGTCCTCCACCTATTTTTAACCTGCTAGCCAGTTTTTTTTTTAAATGGGCTAATTAAAAATGTAGTATCACAATAAAACAAAATTAATAATACTAATTGCATAAACCAAAGTAAAATAAACACAGTTAAATCAACCAAATTATGCAAAATCGATAGTGCAAACAGTTCGTGTTTAAAAGGGTTAGTAGCAATTTAATAAATACAATCATAGAACATACACATAGGTATAAAAAATGATCTCCAAAAAAAAACAAACACATCTAAATAAAGTCCATAATATGAAAGTTAATTATGGAGAGTTCATGGTTTAAATGCTTCAAGAACTGAATTGTGTCTAAAAATAAAGGAGACAAGAAAGGTCTTGTTACAGGCGGTAAATTGTTACAGGCGGTAAAAGATATGTCAAAATGGTGTATATAGGTACGTACACCAGACAATCTTGATATTGGATCCTGACAATCTCCAAATTGCCGTAGATAATATTGGCGTTAACAGGCTTTAATTCTCCTGTACCGGTGTTCAATTTTCAAAAGACTTTGAGGAAAACCTGTTTTTTTTTCAAACAGCTGATAAGCGTCCTGTAAACAGCATAACTCGCGCTTCAAGCACAGACATCACAGCTCCCCTTCCTACACCTGCCGTTACAGGTGCTCCTTTAGGACAAAGTTCACAGAAGGTGTTTGAGCAACGCGTTTCTGAGGTTACCCTCCTTTCTCAAATTTTTTATCTGTTCTCTTGATCAATATTTAAAAGAAAGCACAGTATCTCTTATATTTTGCGCTGAGAACAAAGTTTTACCTTTTCCTACTGAGACCATTTGCCAAACCCTTGTACAAACCTGGATAAATTGACTGCAAAATGCTAATATAATTACTAAATGAAAGAACATTCAGTGAGATGTAGCATAAGCTTTCAATCACAGTATTTTCTTTTAGATAGCAGTGACCTTTCTTTTCTTTCTTTTTTTAAGCATAATGTTCTACTAGATTTTTTTTCAATGAGAAGTGGCTATAGAACTATTGTTAATTGCATTTTTATTCTTACTGAAGGGTTAAGAACATAGGCAAACACTCTCCCATGCAACTCATAGAAACTCAACAAGAGTATTTTATATCCTTTTCCGGGAGCAGCAGTAGAGCATGTGTTCCTAGGTGTTTAACCCGAAAAGTTTGTATCTCATTCATTTGTCCTGACTTATGAATTATATCTTTATACTTACACTTTGTTCAGTTGTTTGATAAAGGCAATGTCTCCTAAAAAAAATACATTCAGGATATTAGGACCTATATAAATGTAGCTTGTGTTAAAGGGACTTTTATAGCAATAAAAATACATGCTCTAATTTGTTAGAGCATGTCAATGTAACACGTGACCAAGCAACTCTGTATTTAACCCCCACAAAGGAGTTGCACAGTACTGCTGGTCCCAAATGGAAACTGCTACTGACTCAATCAGTAGTGACAGATGTTTGGCTAAGTCATGCACAGAGATAGGCACAGACAAAGGCTGTGGCAGACATTTTCCAAAGTACAGATCTTCGTGAAAGACACCAAGGTACATTTGAAATTAAAAACATTATTTTATAGTGCTGGGTGTTATTATACTGATGCAGATACCACTGATCCTATACCCATGTGCCAGTGTCACTACTGTGTCATTATATAGTGCTGGGTGTTATTATACTGATGCAGATACCACTGATCCTATAACCAGCCCTTGTCTGGCTATACCCATGTGCCAGTGTCACTACTGTGTCATTATATAGTGCTGGGTGTTATTATACTGATGCAGATACCACTGATCCTATAACCAGCCCTCCTCTGGCTATACCCATGTGCCAGTGTCACTACTGTGTCATTATATAGTATTGGGTGTTATTATACTGATGCAGATACCACTGACCCTATAACCAGCCCTCCTCTGGCTATACCCATGTGCCAGTGTCACTACTGTGTCATTATATAGTGCTGGGTGTTATTATACTGATGCAGATAAGACTGATCCTATAACCAGCCCTCTTCTGGCTATACCCATGAGCCAGTGTCACTACTGTGTCATTATATAGTGCTGGGTGTTATTATACTGATGCAGATAAGACTGATCCTATAACCAGCCCTCTTCTGGCTATACACATGTGCCAGTGTCACTACTGTGTCATTATATAGTATTGGGTGTTATTGTACTGATGCAGATACCACTGATCCTATAACCAACCATCCTCTGGCTATACCCATGTGCCAGTGTCACTACTGTGTCATTATATAGTATTGGGTGTTATTGTACTGATGCAGATACCACTGATCCTATAACCAACCATCCTCTGGCTATACCCATGTGCCAGTGTCACTACTGTGTCATTATATAGTATTGGGTGTTATTGTACTGATGCAGATACCACTGATCCTATAACCAACCATCCTCTGGCTATACCCATGTGCCAGTGTCACTACTGTGTCATTATATAGTATTGGGTGTTATTATACTGATGCAGATACGACTGATCCTATAACCAGCGCTCCTCTGGCTATACCCATGTGCCAGTGTCACTACTGTGTCATTATATATAGTGCTGGGTGTTATTATACTGATGCAGATACCACTGATCCTATAACCAGCCCTCCTCTGGCTATACCCATGAGCCAGTGTCACTACTGTGTCATTATATAGTGCTGGGTGTTGTTATACGGATACAGATACCACTGATCCTATAACCAGCCCTCCTCTGGCTATACCCATGAGCCAGTGTCACTACTGTGTCATTATATAGTGCTGGGTGTTGTTATACGGATACAGATACCACTGATCCTATAACCAGCCCTCCTCTGGCTATACCCATGAGCCAGTGTCACTACTGTGTCATTATATAGTGCTGGGTGTTGTTATACGGATACAGATACCACTGATCCTATAACCAGCCCTCCTCTGGCTATACCCATGTGCCAGTGTCACTACTGTGTCATTATATAGTGCTTGGTGTTCTTATACTGATGCAGATACCACTGATCCTATAACCAACCATCCTCTGGCTATACCCATGAGCCAGTGTCACTACTGTGTCATTATATAGTATTGGGTGTTATTGTACTGATGCAGATACGACTGATCCTATAACCAGCGCTCCTCTGGCTATACCCATGAGCCAGTGTCACTACTGTGTCATTATATAGTGCTGGGTGTTATTATACTGATGCAGATACCACTGACCCTATAATTAGCCCTTGTCTGGCTATACACATGTGCCATTGCCACTACTGTGTCTTTGTATAGAGCCGGGTGTTGTTATACAGATGCAGATACACATCCAGTATTTCACTCAGGCTTTATTTATTCCTTAACTTATCACCTAATATCGCTAGCAGTCTCTTGACAAGCCACTAACTTTATTCACACTACATATTTTTTTATTCCTATTATTTAATCAGAAAATATATACTAAGGTTGTGGCGGACCCTGCAAGAGCTAGTCACGGACACTAGTGTCCATGTATGGACACCTTGCCTATCCCTGGTCATGCAACTAACGCTGCTAATTTTGATCAGCAGCATGTTCAACTTGTGACCAGCAGTGCTCTGTGGCTTCAGATCAATACTTTAACTGTGTTTAACCCATTGCACCAAATGGACGTAAATAAATAAATACAGTTTAAAAAAAAGAAGCCCTAAACTGCAGTCTGCCAGTACCTAAGATTGTGGTGACCAGTAGAGGAGGAAGAAAGAGAGGTGTTTGGGAGGGATCAGGGGATGGGAGGGAAATCCCTACACTACAGCCTGAAGGAAAATCACTACACCAGGGTTCGACAAACCTGTGTGCAACTGGTGCCTTTAAATTAGTTCCTGGCGCCCTAGTTTGGTGCTTTCAAGTCACCCATGAGTTCTTCTCTCTAAACCTCGCCAGCAGCATTTGTCGCTACCAGTCGCACCTAAAACTTACGTATATTATATATATAATTGTTTTTTTTTGTTTGTTTTTTACATAAAACCTCTGAATTGCATTGTTTCCAATGCAGCAAAGGATTCTGGGTAAGATATGCAAATTAGGTTCACAACTCACTTTTTAAGGGAGTCTGCGTAAAAGCAGACTGAAGTAAAGAAGTGAGTTGTGAACCTCATTTGCATAGCTAACCCAGAATCCTTTGCTGCATTGGAAACAATTGGCTAGATTACGAGTCTTGCGTTAGCCTTAAAAAGCAGCGTTGAAAGGTCTCAACGCTGCTTTTTAACGCCCGCTGGTATTACGAGTCTTGAAATGACAGGCTCACCGCTCATTTTTTTGGTCAGACTCGAAAACACAGCAAATCCACTTATGTCAATTGCGTATCCTATATTTTCAATGGGACTTGCATAACGCCGGTATTACGAGTCTTCCAAATAGTGAGCGGTACAGCCTCTCCTGTCAAGACTGGTACCGCATTTAAAAGTCAGTAGTTAAGAGTTTTATGGGCTAACGCCGTAGTATAAAACTTAACTAAAGTGCTAAAAAGTACACTAACACCCATAAACTACCTATTAACCCCTAAACCGAGCCCCCCCCCCCCCCCACATTGCAAACACTAAAAAATATTTTTTTAACCCCTAATCTGCCGAATCGGACATCGCCGCCACTATAAAAAATATATTAACCCCTAAACCGCCGCCCTCCCGCATCGCAAACACTAGTTAAATTTTATTAACCCGTAATCTGCCGTCCCTAACTTCGCCGACACCTACCTAATTTATTAACCCCTAATCTGTCGCCGCAACTATATTAAATGTATTAACCCCTAAATCTAAGTATAACCCTAACACCCCCTAACTTAAATATAATTTAAATATATCTAAATAAATTTACTACAATTCACTAAATTATTCCTATTTAAAACTAAATACTTACCTATAAAATAAACCATAAGATATCTACAATATAACTAATAGTTACATTGTAGCTATTTTAGGATTTATTTTTATTTTACAGGCAAGTTTGTATTTATTTTAACTAGGTAGAATAGTTATTAAATAGTTAACTATTTAATAGCAACCTAGTTAAAATAAATTCAAATTTACCTGCAAAATAAATCCTAACCTAAGTTACAATTACACCTAACACTACACTATAATTAAATAAATTACCTAAACTAAATACAATCAAATACAATTTAAAAAAATTATCTAAAGTACGAAAAAAACCCCACTAAATTACAGAAAATAATAAAATAATTACAAGTTTTTAAAACTAATTACACGTAATCTAATCCCCCTAATAAAATAAAAAAGCCCCACAAAATAATAAAAAGCCCTACCCTATACTAAATTACAAATAGCCCTTAAAAGGGCCTTTTGCGGGGCATTGCCCCAAAGTAATTGGCTCTTTTACCTATAAAAAAAGTACAATACCCCCCCAACATTAAAACCCACCACCCACACAGCCAACTCTACTCTAAAACCCACCCAATACCCCCTTAATAAAACCTAATATTAACCCCTTGATGATCACCCTACCTTGAGAAGTCTTCACCCAACCGGGCCGAAGTCCTCAACGAAGCCAGGGCGAAGTGGTCCTCCAGACGGGCAGAAGTCTTCATCCAAGCCGGGAAGAAGAGGTCCTCCAGACGGGCAGAAGTCTTCATCCAAGCGTCATCTTCTATCTTCATCCATCAGCCAATAGGATTTTTTCTACCTTAATTCCGATTGGCTGATAGAATTCTATCAGCCAATCGTAATTGAAGGGACGCCATCTTGGATGACGTCACTTAAAGGAACTTTCATTCTTCAGTTGGACTTCGTTTGAAGAGGATGCTCTGCGTCGGATGTCTTGAAGATGGAGCCGCTCCGCGCCGGATGGATAAAGATAGAAGATGCCGTCTGGATGAAGACTTCTGCCCGTCTGAAGGACCTCTTCTTCCCGGCTTGGATGAAGACTTCTGCCCGTCTGGAGGACCACTTTGCCCGGCTTTGTTGAGGACTTCGGCCCGGTTGGGTAAAGACTTCTCAAGGTAGGGTGATCTTCAAGGGGTTAGTGTTAGGTTTTATTAAGGGGGTATTGGGTGGGTTTTAGAGTAGGGTTGGATGTGTGAGTGGTGGGTTTTAATGTTTAGGGGTTATTGTACTTTTTTTTACAGGTAAAAGAGCTGATTACTTTGGGGCAATGCCCGCAAAAGGCCCTTTTATATAGGGGGCGGCAAATTAGGGTTTAATAAATATAATGTAGGGTTCGGCAATGTAGGTGGCGGCGGTGTTCGGAGCGGCAGATTAGGGGTTAATAATATTATGCAGGTGTCGGGGGTGGCGGATTAGGGGTTAATAAGTGTAAGATTAGGGGTGTTTAGACTCTGGGTTCATGTTAGGGTGTTAGGTGTAGACATAAAATGTGTTTCCCCATAGGAATCAATGGGGCTGCGTTAAGAGCTGAACGCTGCTTTTTTGCAGGTGTTAGGTTTTTTTTCAGCCGGCTCTCCCCCATTGATTCCTATGGGGAAATCGTGCACAAGCACGTTTTGCCAGCTCACCGCTACTGTAAGCAGTGCTGGTATTGAGGTGAGATGTGGAGCTAAAATTTGCTCTCCGATCACTTTTCTGCGGCTAACGCTGGGTTTCTAAAGACCCGTAATACCAGCGTTGTCTGTAGGTGAGCGGTGAGGGAAAACTTGTAATCTAGGTGAATGTAATTCAGAGGTTTTCTGTGGAAAAACTAGCCTTCTGGCTTGTCTAGATTTGTTAATGAACTACACAATGAGTTATTATCTCTATATTTTGTGCTTAGTGAAGGATTTTAAACTCACTTCTCGCCTTCCCATAATTTTAAATGTTGTGTTTTATTTATTTATTTATATATATTGTGTGTATAATAAATAAAATGATATATATTTATACAAACACACAAGCCTCACTAATTATTTCCAGCCTCCAAAGTACACCTCAAGTCTTCACATATGCACAAATTGAAGAAGGCACTCTTCAATTTTGAGCCAAAAAAATATTTTATTTATATAAACATGTAAAATGTACAGCCACCAATCAAGAAACCAATCAGCAAATAGCACCCAGGTGCTGAGCCTATTTAGCTATGCTTTTAACAAAAGATACTTAAATAATGAAGCAAATTAGATCAAAGAAGTAAATTGGAAAGTTATTTAAAATTGTATGCTTTATCTGAATCATGAAATAAAAAAATGGGTTTCCTTTCCCTTTAAATCAATTTATGTTAAAGTATGTAATTAAAATTTGTATTTCATGATTCAGATAGAGAATACAATTTTAAACAACTTTCTAATTTACTTCTATTATCAAATTTGTTTCATTCTCTTGGTATCATTTATTGAAGGTGCCCCCCACCCGGCTACTTCATAATGCCACAACATTTTCTGTGGAGAACACTGTATGTGTGTGAGTATGTACAGTATGTTAGCTCGCAAGTACACCTGTTCTATAACTATGTCACCTTACCTTTTTCCTGTTTTGGTTCATCAGGATGCCCTTTGTCCTAACAGAAAAAAGGGGAAAACGTTCCCCCCTATGGATAAGAAAAAGGAAAAAAGAAGCCAAATGCTTACAGTTCCTTAGTTTAAAATAGGGATAGTTTAGGCATCCTACATAACCACCATAGTGATCACACGTATAAAATGTAAATAAATGTATTTATTCCTTTTCATTTTTTTTCTGGAATAATTCTTTCGACCCCCCCAGCCTTATTAGAAATGTGAAGCCTCAGGGTATAAGACTGAAAATACCAATGTGTGAAAATAATTTGCTAGTGTGGCTCAGGGATAAGGTTGTTTCGTAAGTCAATTGGCAAAGACCTCAACTAACACACTTATGGTGCAATTCTCTTCATAGTTTTCTCTTTGCATGTTCTTGTCTAAAACCGTTTTTCTTCCTTTGACGAGTGTTTGAGGACAGTGGTTGCTGAATAAGACTATTTTTTTTTTCTTTTTTTTTAACTCACCAAGACCATGAATTGCAAGATTGCTTTTCTAAGATAATAGAAAAACATAATAAGACAGTGCAGACCACAGCACATAGTTTAGTGCAGGGGTACACAAGTAAAGGCAGGAAACATGATTTATAGGGAATATTTCTCTAGCAGTAAAACATTACCAGTCCTAATAGCCAATTCATCATGTGCTTTGAGCAATGGTGTTTTTTCTGTATCTAGCAGTTCATATTCTGTTCCTACATTTGGAGTTGTAATAACTATTGATTCAAAAATGTATATAACATTACCTACACAGTCTAAAGTCACTAGGCCAAATGTCATGTCAGGATTTGACAAATGTATGTAAGACTTAAAGGGATACTAAAACCCACATTTTGTCTTTCATGATTCAGATAGAGCATGCAATTTTAATCAACTTTCTAATTTACTTATATTATCAAATTTTCTTCATTCTCTTGGTATCTTTATTTGAAAAAGCAGGAATGAAAGTTTAGGAGCCAGTCCATTTTAGGTTCAGCACCTGGATAGCGCTTGTTTATTGGTGGCTAAATGTAACCACCAATCGGCAAGCGCTAACCATGGTCTGAACCAAAAATGGGCCGGCTCCTAAACTTTCATTCTTGCTTTTTCAAATAAAGATACCAAGAGAACGAAGAAAAATGATAATAGAAGAAAATTAGAAAGTGGCTTAAAATTGCATGCCCAACCCGAATCATAAAAAAAAAAAATGTGGGTTTAGTATCCCCCTAAAAGTTAGACTATTGAAGAGTTAGACCAATAATGTTTAGGCGTAAAGGGAAGTTTTTATTCAGACATTTATGCATATCATAGGAGCTAGTACAACAATTTTGGAACTGTATCTCTGAATATTTGTCAAGCTTACATGCATCATATTGACCGATGTGACTGTAAGGTTTTGCACTACTTACATTTGTAATCAAAATTATTCAACCCCCATTGCAAATCAGGTTTATTGTCAACATTTACAGACTTTCAGCTGTTTGTCATTTAGGGGACCAAATCTTTACACCATGATGTATGTAAACTTCAGTAAGCCAATAAAATGAGCAAATTACAATTTGCTTCCCCCCCCCCCAAAAAAAGTTTGTTTAGTTAATTATTCTAAAACTTGAAAATGTTACTATTAAAAAAAAGGTGATCAAACTGTGTCAATGGGCAAGAGTAATGATTTATATAATGGTGGTTTTCTAACCTATAGTCTTCTTATAGGTATTTTGTAAAGCAAGGCACTCTCCGTTTTTCAAATATAAACATTAAGTTTACTTGAGAGAACGTTTTCGGGGTCTCCCCTGTCCTCAGACCCCGAAAAAGTTCACTCAAGTAAACTTTGTTTATATTTGAAAAACGGAGAGTGCCTTGCTTTATTATCGTCAATATGTAATTTGTTTGGAGTGTACCCCGGAGGCTGTCTAGAAGGAACAGTGAGTGCTGGATCCACATTGGATTTATTTATTTATATATATATATATGTCGAGAGAGAGAGAGACAGAGAGAGAGAGAGACAGAGACAGAAAGAGACAGAAAGAGACAGAGAGAGAGACAGAGAGAGAGAGACAGAGAGAGAGAGACAGAGAGAGAGAGACAGACAGAGAGAGAGAGAGAGAGAGAGAGAGAGAGAGACAGAGAGAGAGAGAGAGACAGAGAGAGAGAGACAGACAGAGTGAGAGAGACAGACAGAGAGAGAGAGTGAGAGAGACAGACAGAGAGAGAGAGTGAGACAGACAGAGAGAGAGAGTGAGACAGACAGAGAGAGAGAGTGAGACAGACAGAGAGAGTGAGACAGACAGAGAGAGTGAGACAGACAGAGAGAGTGAGACAGACAGACAGAGAGAGTGAGACAGACAGACAGAGAGAGTGACACAGACAGAGAGAGTGACACAGAGACAGAGAGAGACTGAGAAAGAGAGACTTAGGGGCCTATCTATCAAGCTCCAAAAGGAGCTTGACGGCCCGTGTTTCTGGCGAGTCTTCAGACTTGCCAGAAACAGCAGTTATGAAGCAGCGGTCACAAAGACCGCTGCTCCATAACCGGTCCACCTGCTCTGAGCAGGCGGACAGACATCGCCAGAAATCAACCCAATCGAGTACGATCGGGTTGATTGACACCCCCTGCTGGCGGCCCATTAGCCACGAGTCTGCAGGGGGCGGCGTTGCACCAGAAGCTCTTGTGAGCTGCTGGTGCAATGCTGAATACGGAGAGCGTATTGCTCTCCGTATTCAGCAAGGTCCGCCAGAATTAAATAGAGGCCTTAGACTGAGACAGAGAGACTGAGAGAAAGAGACAGAGAGAGACAGAGTGTTATTTCCTTCTACATATATATATATATATCAGCTGATATGATGAAAAGCACTCATTGGACTTCAGTCAACTACACAGCAAAGAAAAAAACCAGAAAAGAAAGAAGGAAAAAGTCCAGTGAGTGCTTTTCATCATATCTGCTGCTATTACTACCCACATAGCACCCTGGCAGTTGGAGAAATTGAGTGAGAGTGCATACACACCACCAACTACTATTTATATATACATATATACAGTGTGTATATATATATATATACTACTGCATCATCAGGAAATTGATTAAGAAATATGGTTAAACCTCCTAAAAATTGGAATTGCATTTAATGAATTTGTACAATAATAAATACCTCCCACATTTTAGTCTTAAACAGCTTATAATTACAAGACATTTCTGTTGTATTGCTGTAGAACAACATATCCGCAAAATTCTAAGCAATTTTCTTCATACAAATTAACAGCCTTGTTACAGCAATTATTTTTCAATAGCCAAACTCCACTCACCACTTGCCTTATTTGGAGGGCTCCATCTGGTCTTGATCTGCAGAGAACAAGGCTATCCACTGTCATAACTTTAGTATAAACTGAATTGTTTTGCAGTTGTTATCTGCTAAAGCCAATTATTTATTTATTATTATTTATTTATAAAATATTTTACCAGGAAGGATACATTGAGATTTCTCTCGTTTTCAAGTATGTCCTGGGATCACAAAACATTGCATTGATACAATAGGGTACAATAAAATACAAAAACAATAATAATAATACACAATATATGCAAACATTTAACATAGAGCAGGTACGAAATATTTAATCAACCATGACAGGAGCATTCTGTTTTGAGATATTTATAGAGGGATCTCTTAAAGGATTTTAGGCTTGGGGAAGTTTTGAAAGTGTGAGGGAGGTCATTCCATAATTGTGGCGCTCTGTAGGAAAAGGAGGATCGAGCTGCTTTTTTTTTGTATTGAGGTAAGCTAAATAATGTGCTGTTATTGGATCGGAGGTTATAGGAGGTGGGAATAGCAGGGGAGAGCATTCTGCTCAGGTAGGGTGGGAGCTTCCCAGAAAGGCTCTTAAAGACAAGGCAGGAAAGATGGAGGGTGCGTCTGGATTCCAGCGACAGCCAGTTTAGTTCTTTTAGCATGTCACAATGGTGGGTCCTGTAGTTACATTGTAGCACAAAGCGGCAGAGCGAGTTATATAACGTATTTAGTTTATTAAGGTGAGTTTGCGGAGCAGGTGCATATACTATGTCCCCATAATCCAAGATAGGCATCAGCATTTGCTGTACAATCTTTTCCTTTACTGTAGGGCTGAGGCAAGATTTGTTTCTGTACAGGGCACCTAGTTTTGGATAAAGTTTAGAGGCAATTTTTTCTATGTGGAGTCCAAAAGATAGATTGGGGTCTAACAACATACCTAAGTATTTAAAAGAGTGGACTGCGGTCAGCGTGCAATTGGATTTTGTTTTGATGCGAAGATGGGAATTTTGTAATTTATGTATTTTAGGTCCCGTTCCAAAGATCATTGTGACCGTTTTGTCAGTGTTTAGGAAGAGTTTGTTTTTCGAGATCCACTTTTCTACCTCTGTGAACTGGTCTTGGAGAACTGTTTCAAGCTGCAGCAGATCAGATTTGTTTGCATAGATTACTGTGTCGTCTGCGTACATGTGTACAGTTGAGGATTTGCAGACATTAGGCAAATCATTTATAAATAATGTGAATAGTAGGGGGCCGAGAATGGAACCTTGGGGAACACCACATGTGACTGGGAGAGGGAGGGAGTCACTGTTAGAGACAGAGACATATTGTGATCGATCCGATACATATGATTTAAACCAGGTTAACGGGTGATCAGCAATACCAGAGTTTTTTAGTTTGAGAAGTAGTAGGTCATGGTCCACTGTGTCAATTAGCAAAATATATGCAGCAGGGTTAGTCCGTTTGCAGGTCTGAGAATTTAAAAAGACACAATTTCCAAAGCTACATTACATGAAAAGGGGGTAGAATAAATGAATGAAAGTATATTTCAAAATTGTTTTACTATGTATAACTAAACATTGTATATACAAATTTAAAGGTGTTTACTGTCTATTTAAATTACTGATCCAAAATTTTAGCTAGTTTAGGGACTTATTATTTATTTTAAAAAACAAAACAAAAAACATTATATTACTATATATTATATTGGTTTACTAATCAAAATACATTTCCCTCTTGCTATCCTTTTTTTTCCAAATGTCTCCTATCCATGAGGGCATTCTTGAGCATTTGCAAAAATGGGCTTGATCACAATCCTTTAGAAAAGCTTATCAAATGAAGTATCCATAGCATTCTTCATTAAAATCTATGGGGCTTTTTGTCGATAATTCATTTGATAAACTTTTCAACAGGATTGTGATCAACTCCATTTTTTGTAACAATTTTAGCATGTATTGCTCAAGACACGTGCACACTGAGCTCAGTATGCTCTCATGGAAAGAAGCTAAGTTTCTGCAAAGGATACCAATATAAAAGGGTGCCACTGGCATTTGTATGCTTGGACTAGGAATGGGCGAATGTGTTTATATCCGAATTCAAATGTTAGAACGAATTTTATTGTAGAAATACAGTTTTCAAATATCACATTTGAATGTCACATTCGAATTCGAATGTCACATTCGAATTCGAATGTTACATTCGAATATCACATTCAAATTCGAATATTACATTTATAAAACACAGCATTAGACTAGAAATACAATTTTGAATTTGGATGTCACATTCGAATCGAATATCACATTTAAAACACAGTATTAGACAAGAAATACTATTTCAAATTCGAATGTGACATTCGAATGTAGCATTCAAATTCGTATATTACATTTATTAAACACAGTTGTAGACTAGAAATACTATTGCAAATTTGAATGTCACATTCGAATATTACATTTCGAAATTGAATACATAGCTAAACATTCTATTATTCGAACGAATATTTTTGAATTTTATTGAAAAATTTGAAAACGAAAATTCGAATATAGAAAGTTAGAATGTTATATAAACATTCGAAATTCGATTTGAATGAACGAATATATCAAAATTCGTTTTAAATTTTGAATTTTTAGAGACATTTGCCCATCCATAGCTAGGACCATACGCTCTGAGGCTCATACAGTCTTCAGATTAAGAAAATAAATGGGCCTACATGGTAAGAAGGGAAGTACCAATTAAACCCCCAGTTGCATCATCCACCCTCTATTACATAATACCACAGTTTCAATTCATACCTGAATTATAGTTAAACATTAAAATATAAACGCTGAAACCTCTTAAGTACCTAGCACACAAATTAATGTAATTATGTATTTAAGTTGAACCAGTAAAAAGTTCAAAGCGAAGCCTCTTCACCCATAGACAAATCTCTCAGCATCTTACTGGTAATATATAATTGGGGGCATTTAGCAGAAAATCAAACAAGTTTACAATAAAAGGTATTTAATTCATAAGTGATATAGCTTATTAATAACTTGAAGCTACCTGCAGATTTCCATTGTATGTGACAAAAAGGGAATCCCAAATAGTGTCTCTCATTCGTGCTCACAATATGACAACTGTATCTGCATGTTTTGATTATTCATTATGAGAATGACAGACATTACTGTCTGCACATTTTTATTTAAGTACTTTGTTTCCATAGTATTAAAATGGATCAAGGAGCTTGCTCAATGCATGACCATATGCATAAATGAATCGTAGTCGGCTTCCAGACTGCAATCTACACTGATCACCACTGTCTGTGTTGTGAGGCTCTTAACAGCTGTGACTGTAACCTTGTTTGGAGGCAAATTCCTTGGAGCAAAACTGAAGGTCAACCATGGGGAAAGGACATTTTATACTGTCCTGCTCAGGGACATTGGTTGCTGTGCCGAGTCCTTATGCTCACACAAATTCATCTCCAGTTGATTATTTAGTTGCCAAAGGATAGGAATAATGACGACACTTCAGCCTTTCAGACCTGTTGGCTTAAAAGCTGGTAGGAATATAAAAAAACAGCAGAAATATGGCGTACATAGATATAAATAAGACAATTCCTAAATAACAAATGAGTGGGACTACTGTCTTGCCACACTTTTAGCAGAAATATATTTTAATATATTTATATGTCAAGACCCTTGATGGCTCTAGTAAAAATACCTGTACCTGTGACAATGGCAACTGCTACTGACATTATGATTAGATTTCCTGACATTCACTTTACTGACTGGCTGTCAGGTGTCTCTTTAATTATTTTTTTTTTGCCCACATGTAGCCTGTTTTTAGTACATTTCATTCTTGGCATACACAAGTATGCAGCTACTTTGGCTTCTGCCTTTCATTATTCAGTCAATGCATTTAATTTTAACAGCTTTACAATTTAATTCTATTTTTAAATGTACCTTGTGTTGTTTCAATGTTTTCATTGATGAACAGCATACCTAGGTAGGCGCAGGAAAATGCAGGTGTTTAAGTTTGAAGAGCACTATAGAGCAGCAACATTTGCAGCAACGTATAACATGTATTGCAAATAGTATTTCATTTTCACTTCCATATACCTTTAACATTGATTAGACATGTAACTTTCTCGCTCTAGACTGGTAAAGTATAGTACTTTTTTCCACCCTTGTGTTTGTGTGTGGCTATTCCATAGCAAGATGTTTCTTCATATGCATTACTTTAATTTCTCTTTTATATGTAGAGTGGATTCTGTGGATTCAATAGAAGGCACCTGAAAGCCCTGTAGACCAGATTGTAGATATTAAAAGGACATGATACCTAAACATTGATGCACTTTAAGTGATGCAGCATAAGCTGATTAGAAAATATCACCTGAACATCTCTGTGTAAAAAAGGAAGTTATTTTACCTTACAATTTCCTCAGTAGCCACATCCCATTGTAAAGGGACTTTAAGCAGCTAATCAGGATGCTAGTCCCGGGACTTGCAATGGAGCGTGCATTTGGCATGTGCAGGCACAGTCATGTTATTTCCCTACTTAGTTTAATGTGATGATAAATCCTAGTGTTTGTGAAACGCTAGGATTTACCAGTGCAACAAATAAAGGGGACTTTCAGTCATGAAGTATAAAATACTCCATGCTGAAATTTCCACGGCGAACACTACAGACAAATAAAAGAACTTTCAGCATGAAGTATTTTATACTTCATGACTAAAAGTCCCCTTTATTTGTTGCACTGGTAAATCTTAGTAAATCCTAGTGTTTGTGTGAAACACTATCACTTTAGGGAAGTTTACTATACTATGAAATCTTGCGAGATTTCAGTGAAATCTCATGAGACCACGGTAAAGCAAAGCATGGCCTAAGCACTGCTGATTGGCTGCTGTTTTTTTTTTCTTCAACTTGCAGCTGGACAGTAGCTGAAGGATACCTTTTCACAGAGCACTTACTCTTCTGAGCTGAAGATATTTTGAGGTACAATATCTTTCAGTTGTACATAGAGAAGCTCATGTGATATTTTCTTGCCAGATTTTTACAGCAATGCTGCATCACTTCCAAGTAATTTTGTGTATCATATTATGCATCTTTAAAAGGACAAAATATTGGGTTACTTCATTCTGGAAAGTAAACCTCTAAAGTTTATTGTTATCACTATTTGCCAATATTTCTCACTTTGGGCCTGATAAAAAAACTATCCATCATAGAGAGAAATCACACATTTTTTTAGCTTTATATTTTAATTTATGTCTCTCTTTCTCCTTCTTACCCCATTGTTCTCCCTAGGACCTTTTTAGTGGTGCACCACCCAGCTGATTTTACTAACCACCTGAATAAAATGTTATCCAATATTAAAGGGACAGTCTAGTCAAAATTAAACTTTCATGATTGAGATAGGGCATGACATTTTAAACAACTTTCCAGTTGGCTTTTATCATTAAATTTGCTTTGTTCCCTTGGTGGTATTTTTGAAAAGCTAAACCTAGGTAGGATCAAACTGATTTATAAACCGTTGAAAACCGCCTCTTATCTCAGAGCATTTTGAAAGTTTTTCACAGTTGCACAGTACTAGTTCATGTGTGTTATATAGATAGCATTGTGCTCACTCCAGTGGAGTTATTTAGGAGTCTGCGCTGATTGGCTAACTGCATGTCTGTCAAAAGCACTGAGGTAAGGGGACAGTCTGCAGAGGCTTAGATACAAGGTAATCACAGAGGTAAAAAGTATATTTCTATAACAGTGTTGGTTATGCAAAACTGGGGAATGGGTAATAAAGGGAATGTCTATATTTTTTTTTTATTTTTTTTTTTAATTCATTTTTTTTTTATTGAGGGAATGACAATTTCCAAGACAAAAAAAAAAAAAAGTTTGCTTTTACAGACATATGACGCATAAGATATATGGAAACATAAACATTACATACATAAACATAACATATTTAGAGAAAGATCCCTTATCATAACATTCACATAATATTCCCAAGTTGAAATGAAAATCAAATGTGTAAAAGTTATAAAGCAAACCCCAAATCACCCTCTTTTTCCCTCCAATATTGCTAAGGCCACTTTTGGACCTCCCGAAATTAAAGGTACTACTCAGAGGGTTTTTAAGTAGTACAGGCCTAAACAAGACCTGCATTTTATAGTCTCCTTCATATGATATCTAGGACCATGGATAGGTCCATAAAGCTAATAGTAAAGTTGAAGGAGGATGATAAAATTTACATAACAACATTAAAGATACAATTACCCAACGCTGTGTCAGAGAAAGAAACTACAGGGACTGCTTCACACATACTTCCAAGCATCGATAGTTAAAAGAGAATGACTGTTCACGTTAATACAGCTGGCATAGGGTCTTCAAAAAGCAAAAAAAAAACGAAAGATAACAAGCTCAAAGAGATCTATAAACTAGCTGTAATATAAAGCTAACAGAGCTACAAAACTCTGTAGTCCCCTCGGGGCAACGTAGCACCATGGAGGGGAGCTAGTAGAAAAATTGCTGAGTAATTTTAGTAGGAGCCTAGAAATCTTGTCATGTCTGGCTGTATTATACTATTAATGGAGTAAATGATTCCCACACGGATAGCCATATATATCAGGTTTGTGGTTCAAGTTAACCAAGACTCCTACTTATTGGTACATCTCCCTGTCAACTATACCCACCAGATGCACCATCAGGATTTCTCTTTGTGAAATACGTGGGGAGCACATGCTTTAATCTCCCAAAAATCTGTGACCCTCAACCATCTCGCCAGTAATTGTGACAGGTATATCAGTTACATTAATGAGCTAACATCCATACTGAAACTATGATTATAGACAGTCTGTAGACTTTGAACACAGGATAATATTCTTAATGAATCTTTTCATTATTAATCCAGAGAACCCTCTTTACACTTATATAGGGATAAACAACGACAGTGGTTCTATGGACAGGGCAGAGACAGCATAACTCTGCCAAAAGGGAGTATGGAGGATAAGTTATTTATCCCTTACCATACACTTGTAAGAGGGGGAAAGGGGGGAGAAAAAAAAAAAATTAAAAGGGAAAAAGAGAAAGAAGGGGGAAGGGGAAAGGGACAGGAGAAGAGGGGGTGGAAAGAGGAGAGGGAGAAGAGATGGGAGAGGGAGAAGGGGGGGTGAGAGGGAGAAGGGGGGGGTGAGAGGGAGAAGGGGGGGTGAGAGGGAGGAGGGGGGGTGAGAGGGAGGAGGGGGGGTGAGAGGGAGGAGGGGGGGTGAGAGGGAGGAGGGGGGTGAGAGGGAGGGGGGGGGAGGGGAAAGGGAGAGGAGAAGGGAAAGGGAGGGGGGCGAATCCTAGACTGGTAATGGAGTCCCCTACTGTGAACAAGCAATGTATCCCAAGCTATATTTAGGTGTAAATACTCTCTTTCTTGCCAACATATAATATCAGGAGGGGACCGCCAGAATGATAAGGGAGCAGACTTTGTACAGGTTGTAAGTGGAAAAGGAGTCACAAAAGGACACTTAATAAGGGCACTAAGGGTGCTAGGTGTAGAGGTCTGTTCACGTAGTAGGATTAACTAGGTTTGTTCAATATGACTAAAGTGCATGCTATATAAGCATCTCCTTCTCTAGTTCTCAAGTTACACACCCTAGCAGTTCACGAAAAATAGGCCTACAGCATACTTAGGAGTTATTAATACAGTGGTACCTATATAGTTTTTATAATCAGCCCAAGGACTTCATAAACACAATATAGAATGGTCAGGAACTGTACTCTAAGAACTTGTGAAATTAAAATCACCAGACACCTTCAGCAAGAATAACTTAGCGTCCTGTGACCCAAGTCCACCTCCAATGTCTCTCCTCAGCCTACTCCTGTCCTACAGGCTAGCGAAAAAGGTGCACGGCTAGTCTTCACACATCCTGCCAAGGCACCCTCAGACGCTGCTTGTCTCCTATTCAAGAGCCTATGTAGGGCTCGAAATGGCTCAGGGCAGTTCCGGATGCTTCCTTTCTGCAAACCCATAGGCAGCGTGGGGTAAATAACCCCGTTCTCTTTGGGCGGTGAAGAGAGGATAGGTTGTTGATACCTGCAGTCATCTGTGGGCTCCCCATGATCCGCTGCTTCAAGCTCAGGGACAGTTCCCATTATTGAGTCGGAATGAGGAAGAAGCTGTAAGTGGTCGGGTCTACTCGCCCCCACGAGGATCATATCTTGATTGATTCGTGGTGCCTGACCGGCACAGTATGGCGTGTTCCTTTGCCGTCTATCAGAGTCCACCTCCCCGGCCGCCATTGCCGTAGCAACGGAGTCCCGATCACCGACAGACTGCATTTTCAGCAAAAGGCTATCAAATCTAGCCAACATTGCAGTCTCATGGTCCTTCAATAAAGCTTGCAATGCGCTCATTAGGTCCGCCATCCTGAAGAGTATATGGTTCCTACCAGTGCAGGAGGTATCGCCACGTAGTGCTGTGTAGGGCTAACCTCTCCCCAGTAGTAGATCAAGTATCCGCTTCTGGTTGTTAATGGCCTCAATAGCCCTTATGTCTCTTGGCTAATATCTCTAACCCTCTGGCAATGAGGGTTCAATTGCAGCAAGGAGTCTCGTCGGCTCTGGCAATCTCGACCTGAGGGCCTAATGCTACAGAGCTATCAGGGCCCTCAAATTTCCATAAATCTCGTCTCCTGCAGGCACTTCAATGATATCCAGGCTGGCCTTTCAGCTACAAGGGTGCTCTAGGACAGTTTGTATTAAATAATATTAGTTTTGAGCTCATATATATATATTTATGGCAGGAGCTGTGGTCCCACACGTCTACTCTGATCGAATGTCTATATTTTTAAACATTAAAAATTCTGGTGTAGACTGTCCCTTTAAGCTAAAATTAGCTAATAATAAAAATGTTACATTTTTATTGCACAATTTATCATTAAATATTTTTATGTTAAATTATGCAATTAATTTGTGCTTTGGATAGCAGAAAATTATATAATATTAGAAAATATTACACTGCCCCCACCTGGCTACATCATAATGCCAAAAGAGTTTTGAAGCTAAAATTTGCCTTTTTAAAATTCTTTGGGGATATTGCAGTACTGACAAGACTCCTTAGATAATCCTGACAGAGCTGAGCGCTTTAGATAATACCTTACAGGTAGCTATACTCTTGCAAAACATCTGCTTATTGAATGATATAGAACATTATTCTGCAAATATCTGTCTTAATAAACATTGCAGAGCAAAAAGTCTAATGTTTTAGAGTTAGAGCATGAAGTTTTACACTGCTTACCGCGGAATTATTTGTGTTTACACCCCACAAAGAGGTTACACACATGGGTAATGTCCCACTCTGGAGCCATAAGCACTACAGCTCCTGTGCACAGCCAGTGATTGTCAGGGTCATGTGACTGTTGCTGCCAATTGCCACAACGGCTATTTCCTGCCTAGCACCATCATTTTTCTGCGGCTTCAAAGCAAGACTTTATCTATGAATTACAGCATGTGATTTTTGCTCTATAATGTCTCTTTAAATTAAGCAAATGAATAGTAACATTCTATAATGGTCTGTGTAAAGTTTATGATAAACAAGATAAAATTGAATAACAGTTGTATATTTACATAATGTTAAAATAATCAAATGCTTGCTTGGTCTTGTTGCAATTTTTCATTTTATTGTTTATTGAAAGTATAAAACATACATAAGAAAAACGTATAAGCCAGAGAGAAAGACAATAGCAATACAATGTAGTAGTATTGACAAAGCTGGTTTGCTCTTAGGGTAGCGATTATCATCCATAGAAAATTACAAGTGTTCTGTAGAGCAAGGACGGTTTGAAGTATATAGAAAAAAAACAAAAACATATGGACAACATTGAGGAAATAAAAAATCAAGAACGTTACTTTTACTGAGTAGTTTCCTCTCATAAACTAGTAGTTCACCTATAAGGAACAGTACAAAATTAAAGGGACAGTATACACCAATTTTTATATAACTTCATGTAATAGACACTACTATAAAGAATAATATGCACAGAAACTGATCTAAAAATACAGTATAAAACTATAAAGTCTGAAAACCAGCACAATGTTATTTAAAAATAAGCAAAACTATACATTTAAAAAAAGTAAAAAAATTCCTGTATGGGCTACATAAATGTATCATCTACTAAACATTTATACAATGCCCCTTTAAGAGGAACAAAAAAGGGGGTATGGGGGAAAGGTAAAGAAAAAAGATCTATAATAAAACAAAAACCAAAAGACTTCAAATGTATCTAAGATGATAGGTGGATAATTCTGGTCATTCCTCACACATGCAATTATTTTTTTCAGGTTCAAAAAAAGATCTCAGTGGCCAATATTATGCTTCACTGTCCCTCATTAGGAGCTCTGTCATCCAGCCCTTCATATTATGTTCCCCCTATTTATGGCTCACTTCTGCAAAAATAAACCCATAAACACCCAAATCAAACTAAATTAAAACTAAAAAAATATTAATCACATTTAATTTTGTTGTACGTCATTGTTTTTCTTATTGTTTGTATAGCACGGATTGTGCACACTTCTCCTGTGTGCTGTGATTCTGCTTCTTTCAGCTTCTACACTTTTGTCCTTTGTTTAAAAAAAAGAGAAGAAAATGTTACATATCTTTATGCCTACAACAGTTATATAATTAATGGGACAGTCTAGTCCAAAATAAACTTTCATGATTCAGATAGGGCATGTCATTTTAAACAATTTTCCAATTTACTTTTATCACCAATTTTGCTTTGTTCTCTTGGTATTCTTAGTTGAAAGCTTAAACTAGGAGGTTCATATGCTAATTTCTTAGACCTTGAAGGCCACCTCTTTTCAGAATGCATTTTAACCGTTTTTCACCACTAGATGGTGTTAGTTCATGTATTTCATATAGATAACACTGTGCTCATGCACAGGAAGTTATCTGGGAGCAGGCACTGATTGGCTAAACTGCAAGTCTGCAGAGGCTTAGATACAAGATAATCACAGAGGTTAAAAGTGTATTACTATAACTGTGTTGGTTATGCAAAACTAGGGAATGGGTAATAAAGGGATTATCTATCTTTTAAAACAATAACAATTCAGGTGTAGACTGTCCC
Organism: Bombina bombina; assembly: GCF_027579735.1. Lineage (NCBI taxonomy): Eukaryota > Metazoa > Chordata > Amphibia > Anura > Bombinatoridae > Bombina > Bombina bombina. The sequence continues at coordinate 333,027,327 of NC_069504.1, read as the reverse complement.
TTTAACTGGTATTATGTGTATATATATATATTGCATGTATGTGTGTGTGTGTGTGTGTGTGTGTGTGTGTGTGTATATATATATATATATATATATATATATATATATATATATATATATATAGTGTCTGTGTGTGTGTATATATATATATATATATATATATATATATATATATATATATATATATATATATATAGTGTGTATGTGTTTATATAAGCCAATATGTTCTAAAATATTTTCCTCCTATTTATGTCATTGATTTAAATGTGAATTAGATAATATATATTTCTTTCTCATTCCATTTACCAAAAATTAAAATAAAAAAATTTAATTTCTATTTCACACCTGAAGCAAACAAATAAATGTGACACTGAAAGATTTATAGTGCCTCTGAAATAGTAGTTTTATATGATTCTAGAAGAATTGAAAATACAAGAGACATGTTATCCTGCTAAACCATTTGCCTCCCAAATCCCTATCTAACACTCCCTATGGACATTACCTGCATTGCTGCCTGGTACATTGGGCAGTACTGAAGCATTTATCCTCCCTGTTTTTCACTGCTTTCATATTCTGGTTGTAGTGGCAGATTTGTGTGTTGATCCACAATATGATTTGCATTTTTAGCTGTCTTTGACCAGGGTGTGAAACATTTTTGGCAGCATCCGTAAATTAAATTAAATTAATTCAGAATATTTATAAATGAGCAACTGTGGTGATAGAATAATACATATGTTATTATTTTTTTACTTCTTTTTGTTTTGTTTTATCTTGGCAACACAGTTGAAAACCAGAATAGGGTTTATGGAATTCTGGAACCAATGTATTTGAGTAAATTAATTCTGGGCAATTTTTCATATTTTAAAAAAAAAAAAAAAAAAAAAAAAAAGCCAAAGAATGGACTGTGCTGTGATATAATGTTCAGTTAACAATTTATCCATTTTAAATTGCTGCTTTTACAAGTGGGAGTTTATAGTCCAGAAGACCAACGTGGTGTCATTACCCGCAAGTCCGGAGGCATTTAAAATGATTTCTTTATGAACAAGGGTAAGAATTCTAAGAACAGTGACAAAGGATGACATTTTGAGTTGTGTATCTTATTTAATTGTAAGAGAAAGTAGTAGAGCTAATTAACTGTTTGGGGGAATATTTTATGAAGCAATTTAACCCAGTACTAATGCTAAGATGCACCTTATATGGAATAATGTTGAGGTTATTCTGCACAATTATCCTGTATAATCAGAGTATAAATGTTAATCATTCCTGAAAGAGGTATAACAGCTTAGAATGCAATAATTAAATGGATACTAAACCCATTTTTTTTTTTCTTTCATGATTCGGATAGAGCATGAGATTTTAAGCACCTTTCTAATTTACTCCTATTATCATTTTTTCTTTGTTCTCATGCTATCTTGATTTGAAAAAGCAGTACTGTAAGCTTTAGAGCCAGACCATTTTTTGTTCAGCACCTGGGTAGCACTTGCTGATTTGTGGCTAAATGTAGCAAACCAATCAGCAAGCTCTACCAAGGTGCTGAACTAAAAATGGGCCGGCTCCTAACCTTTTATTACTGCTTTTTCAAATCAAGATAACATGAGAACAAAGAAAAATTGATAATAGGAGTAAATTAGAAAGCTGCTTAAAATTAAATGCTCTATCTGAATCATGGAAGAAAAAAATGTGGGGTTAGTATCCCTTTAATTCAAATATATAAACACTTGTTCAAGATAAAATATGCTATTTGGAATGACAACATTAAATGTAACCATTGCAATAGATATGTTTAAAAAAAAGAAAAGGTTCATTTGCTATTATAAAAGGAACCATGACTTGTCCTCTACCTAACAGTAACTATTATAAAAGGAGCCATGCCTCTTGCTCTTGTGTAAATATTCTGTTTGTCCTACGCTCCCTAGCAACACCAAAAACCAAGTTCTATAAATGCTGAAAATTGCCTTAAACCAGCTGTTTGATTTGCAGCATTTTGAAGGAAACAGATTATAACATTTCTTTTTTTGGGGCTTAGTGAGGGAAGTACTTTTGTTTTTGTGAAGGAAAAAAAAAAAAGAGTTGTTTAAAAGGGACTAAACTATAATTGTAATTACAAGATATTTCTGTTGTGTTTCTATAGAACAACATGTCGGCCAAGTCTTAACGTTTTTAAAACAAATTAAGATACTTTTTACTGCAGTTAATTATTATCAACCAAACTCCATCGACAATTTTCCCTATTTGGGGGATCCAATCTGTGCTTTAGTCGTCAGACTACAAGGCTAGCCATAACTGCTAAACTATAGCTCTCTATACTAACATTATATCTGTTATCCTATAAAGCCAATTAGGGAAAGGTTTATAGTTAGCCATGAGAAGTCATAAGGGTGCAGTTTAAGTTCTGGGAGTTAGAAAGTGCTCAATTTTCTGAGCTAAATAACATAAAAGGGGACAAAATAAATAATTAAAGTAAATTGCAAAATTGTTTCATTATACATAACTAAACATTATATACAGATCTGAAAGTGTTTACTGTCCCTTTAAGGTCCCTTTAAATATACACATTGAAAAAGCACATTTGTTTGGCTGCTGCAGATAAATATTGTTTTATTTTTAAATTCACCACATTTTTACAATTCAGGACTTCCCTAACCCACACTTATCTATACCTGGTGCTGTCTTCATTTGGCCAATTCCTGTTCACTAATATGTTTCTGGGTTTGCAAGTATTTGTGGATTTATAGCATTTACATTTACAAGTCAGAGCTCTTAAGAACCCCGCATTTTGCACAACTTTTACAGTTTAGTAGTTCTGTCTCTCTCACTTTTTCCATACCCTGCTTATTTCCCAGAACCACCTAATGCCTTTATTAAAGCTCTAATGCACCCTCTTTGCGGTAGTGTCACATTAGTGCTGGAGCTGGGTGTTTAATACTCGTAGAGCCTACTTGATGGTACGGTTGGATGATCCTCATTCATTACTTTTAAGGAATAGACTTATTATGACTTTAACTTAGCCTCAAAGCTTTGCATGGTGTCAGATTCCATTTAATCACTTTCTATATATGTGGCAGAAGCACTGGAGATGAGTGAGAGTTCAAAAAAAAAAAAGTCCCTCCTTTTGAAAGCTATATTCTTTTGCATCTCTTTAAAGCAGACTGCAGGTGTTATGTTCTCTCGTAAGATACTCAGAAAGTTTTATTTACAGTCTCACTGAAAGCCATTTTATAGCTGAGAAACCAGAAAAATGTGTACAGTATAATTTGTGACCAAGTATAACTTCACTGATGAAAAGGGAGTGGTTGAATAAAGGTTTAAATTGTCCTTGACAATTACTTCCAGAAAAGCTTTCTTTTCCGTGAGGCTAAACCCTTTGCGCTCTGTCATGGAATGCAGAATGGTTCTTGTATGTTTTCTGTATATGTAGAACCAGCTGCATACATGCAGGGAGCACTTTTGTGGGTCTGAACCCTTTTAAGCTTTGAAAAATAAATTAAAGGGAACTGATTTTCTACATTTATGGTTAACCCAAGGGTGGAACTACTGCAGGTGCAGCTAGCGCAGTGACACCAGGGGCCATGACTCCTTGTTGATTTCTAGCTGGCTTTTTTTCTTTTTACTACTGTGAGGAGAAATAAGTTGGCAGGGTAGAAAGGGTACAGCAGACACTGCTCTGTGCCATCTGATGCATTGCTAACAATGTATACAGAATACGTCTGCGAAAACACAAGTGCGGAATGTTCCCTAGATGTGCTTATTGGATATACAATCATTTTTGTGGCTCTTACTTTTATGAAACAGAGGATTTTAATCTCTCTCTTTTATTTCCACCATAACTTAAAGGGACACCCAGGTTAAATTAAATTTTCATGATTCAGATACAGCATGTAATTTTAAACAACTTTCCAATTTACTTCCATTAAAAAAAATGTGCACAGTCTTTTATACAATTTTTGAGTCACCAGATCCTACTGAGCATGTGCAAGAATTCACAGACTATACGTATATGCATTTGTGATTGGCTGATTGCCATCACATGGTACAAGGGAAGGGGAAATATACATAACTTTGAAATTTGTTATAAAAAAAAATATACTACTCATTTGAAGTTCAGACTAAGTGCTATTGCATTGTCTTGTTATCTTGCATTTGTTGATTATGAATATTGCTTTTGCCCTGGAATAAGCTTCACTTAGCAGCAAATCTATCTTCTGCTAATGAGAACAAAGGCGCAAAACAGCTGTCCAGAAGAGCTTTTTCTGAACCTACCCCATAAGGGGATTACTGTTGGTAAACACAGTATTGGAAGCAACAAGTATGAGATTTGTATTTTTCATTTTGTGAGACCCACTTGCTTATGTTTGTTATCTTCAGTGGTGCCCAAAAAATCTTGCACCAGGGCCCATCTGTTCATTAGGTCTGCTATTATGTTAACCTTATATTTTGGGCTTTTTGTGTAGTGTGTGTACTGCATTTAAAGAGCATGCAGTATGTGTTATTCAGTGTAAACTATTATAGTGTACTGAAAGACATATTTGTATAAAAAATGACCATCTGTTATTAGAAGCAAATTTAGAATCTTTTTTTTTTTTTTGGCAATTAGATTTTTTTAGCTAATCCTCCTTGAGTGAGCTCCAAAATGGAAGTGTATACATTTATGTATTAATTGTATTATTATTATAATTAATATTACTACAACTACTAAAAATATATTTTACATTTTGACAGGGGTGTATTGAATGACTTAAAAATGCATACTCTTTAAAGGGACATAAAAGTCCAAGTACAATTTTTAAATATTTTGTTCTATAATCTAATAATTATCTTTAGCTGAAATTTCTCTCAATTAGAGCACACTGAGGTAGGCCTCATGCACGTGTCTTGAGAACTATATTGCAGCTGTGTTTGTGACAATGTTAAACATATAATGCTCAATACACATCCACGTCCTGAGCTTTCTTCAGCTGTCTTGAGTACTATATAACAGCTGTGTTTGCAGCACTCTGTAATAACGATATACATATAGTGCACAATACACATGCACTAAGTACGACCTCTTGGAAGGGAGCTAAGTTTTAACAAAGGATACCCAAGAGAATGAAGTTAATTGCATACACATATCTGAATCATGAACGTTTAATGGATTTTTGTATCCCGTTACTGGATTAGCTCCTTTGCTTGCTTAGCAAATACTTCTCTAATTTACCGGGCTGGCAGTACAGTATGGAAGACTGTAAATTGGGAACATTGTGTAGTGTGTGACTATGGCACAAAGTGTATTCAGCCAGAAAGCAATTTAACAGTCTGCTGGCCTTGTGTAAACATGTCAGACCATGCAAGTGACACAGGTTTGACTGTTTTATTATTTATTCTTTTGAACAGAATTTATAGGAACACGGTCTCTCAAAAGGCCTCTGAATGGGAAGGCATTTGTCAGTTTTCCAGATTTTCTTATCACAG